>NW_006159640.1:175887-196159 GCF_000334495.1 Tupaia belangeri chinensis
AAGGAAGGAAGGAAGGAAGGAAGGAAGGAAGGAAGGAAGAGGGAGGGAGGCAATAAAGACTATGAATATACATTGAGAATAAGAATAGCTGGAAAATTGAGGAAGACCATACTGGTCATGTACACAGATATCACTTCTGTGTCCATTTAACAAGTATTTCTCGAGCACCCTCTTTCTGCCTGACTCTGGATCTGTGCTAGGCAGTGTGCATGGTACCAATGTGCCAGTGTACCGTCTCCCTTCTAGAGACATGGGCTCATGCATAAATATCTGCTGGAGTGTGAAATGTGGCACAGAAAGTACCTGCATCGCTCTGGACCTTCTGGAGGAGTTACTTCATCATACCTGGAGAAAGGAAAGGGTTGGGAAGGCTTCACAGAAGAGATTGCGTGTTAGCCAGGTCTTGAAGTTAGAACAGGAGTTTCTCAGGGTTTAAGGTAGTTCAGGCTGGAAAAACTGTATGTGCAAAGACATGAGGGTTCATAATTGGCTTAGGGACAGGCATAGTTGGCACTGGTCATAATGTAGAATATGTGGTGGAAGTGAATTTTTCTTTTTAGAAGTTCTTGATGGAGGGTATATATGTGCATGTTGGGGAGAGTCAGAGAGAGAGAGAGAGAGAGAGATAAGAGATGAGTCCCCTCTGCAGGATCTGGTCACAATTCAATCCTCTTCCTCCAGTCCTCCAACCTGTCAATTCTTGGACAGTCAGGCACATGACATGCCTGGCATGTTCCAGTCTGCGTAGACTGGGGATTCCATCTGCAGTCACCATGTGGGATCCGGCTTCTGAGCAATGCACTACTGCTGTGCATGGAGCCTGCCCCCAAGTGTTTTATAGAGCATTTTCCAAACTGTGAACACTAATATCCCCTGTGATCCTTACAAGTATGTCAAAAGGAAGAGTGGTGAAAACTCAACATTTTGGGAAAGTTGAATTATGTATGTTAGTAAGACATGGTATTTACTGATATGTAAGGTTCAGAGATATTCTGCAGTACAGAAAGTCACTCATTAGCATTTTCTAAACTCTGTCAGGCTTGGTGGAGCAGTCGTGTACTGCTGTAACAATGCTGGAACCATGGCGAAGATCATGGTTTGGGTCCCTGCTTGACCTGTACATACCAGGCAGGGATGCCCATGAACCTGATGGACTGGTAGAGATGCTTGGAGAGGAGATCTCAGCATGGGACCCTGTCGAAGATGCTTGTCTTTCTTTACCTCTCCCCCTTTCACTGCCACTCTCACAAAAATACATAAATCAAAAAAGAAAAGAGGTCCTCAGTGGCCTAGTAGTTAAGGCAGTTGGATCCTATGTGGTTCTAGTCTCGACCCCGAAGCTTGAGAACCATGCCTGGTGTGTGTGTGTGTGTGTGTGTGTGTGTGCGCGCGCACATGCACACGTGTTTGTGTGTGCATGCACATGTGTGACCAAAATCACTGAGAGATGGAGAAGGGACTATTACCAGGTCCCATGGAGTGTACTTCTCTCCCTCTCTTTCTCTGGTGAGCACACTCACCCTTTAGCACAAACAAACAAAAATAATTTTCTAAACTCATTTGCCCTAGAACCTTTGATTTCAAGGAGTGCTTCTCAGTGTCTTATGAAACAGTTTGGGGAAACATGTAGATAGGGAACCACTTAAGACTTCTAAAAGGAGTTAATCCTATCATGAAAGTTATAGATGTAATTTGGAAAGTAGAATTGAATATATATGACATACCAGAAGTATATATAGTAGTACAGTGAGAAATTCAGTATCTCCCACTCAGTTGACAAAATAAAGCCTTTTGAATGCAGTTGGAGCCTTCTACAATAGTAACCTCTCCCTTCTCCCTCCCTTCTGCCAGATGTAAACACTCTCTTAAATTTGATGTTCATTATTCCATATGATTCTTTTCAATATATTTTTCAGAAGAACAAACTTGAAAAGCATTCTATTGAATTCTCACTCAGTTATTAAATAGTCAGCACACAGACAGGAAGAAAGAGTATTTTGTACAATCAATGTCCTCGAATAAAGGACATTTGTCAACTGCTAAGGGGAAGGCACTGTGGCTTCCCTTTTTAACTACAGTGTCTGGAATGTAGTAGATGCTCAATAAGGTTCTGCCGAATTGAATTGAATTGAACGTGTGCAGTGGTTCATTAAGTTAACGTGGATGAAGAGATTAGGGTAAATTAATTGTTTTCCATGGACAATGTTGAAATTCTTTGTGGTCAGTGAACTTGAATACTATTTTTGGCTGTAGTTCTTTATTTTGTAATCTGGGTTTGGAAGTGAATTGTAACAATTATTTATTGAAAGTCATTCCTATGTTTCTATTCCTATCATTTAGGATCACTAGCAGTAACTACTTACTCAAATCCGTTTTGTGAAAGTAGTTGATTCAGTATAGAGCTATCCACTGCCCATTACAGGAAAAATTAGAAATGATTTCAGTCAAAAAGGGAAAGTACAAGTTATGATGCTAATTAATTACTCAGTATGCTGACACTGAATACTTCGAAGGTTTATGAGGATCCTCTCCTTGGGGTCCTCAAGAAGTAACTTCCTATCAGTAATAGAGTGCTATAATTAGGCACCATCATGCCAACACAAACATCTGTCTTGATATATGTGGAGGCCATCTTCTTGTAAAAGTTCATGTCATCTAAAAGGCAAGTCATATTTTGGTCGCTTCGTTTTTATTACCCTATCCTGTATCATATGGCCCTGTATACATGTCAACACATACTGTGAACAGCAGAATAATGATGAATGCAGGTAGAAAGAATGAGAGGAGAAAGAAAGTTGAAGACTTACAGGCTCACTGGGTGAGGCACTGAGAACTAAATCATGACTAAATGGGAGGTAGTAAATCAGCCTCTTCCATGGGGTTAGAAGTTGATCACGGCCGATCATCTATCCCCAGGGTTTTCCAGGGTTTTCCGTCTTTGCTTTCACTGGCCTAGATGTCTGCTAGTAGTGTAGGGTGTAGTAGTTAATCCCAGCAGTTAGCAGAACAAGAGTGAAGTTAGTGGGAGAATGATCGTAACAAAAACACTGCAGGACACAGTTCCCTAGTAATTGCTCACAAGTGCCTGTGCACTAGGACAAAGGCACGGGACAGTGCTTGTCTTGAATGGCAGGCCATGTTATTTTGCACAGTGTTATGTACATACTCACAGATGTTTTACATACAAACCGCAATCATTTGCATATACGCAGGTTAAACCAGAAATGCTGATAATCCACTTGTGGATAAAGTCAAAGATGAGCCAAGCATAAGCGGAATCCGAGCTAAGGCATGCATTGTTAGAGCATGGTTCTAATGAATGCAAAAAGGTTACTGTAATTTATTCCTTTGGGAAGCTGAATAGATTTATAGATCACATAGAAGTTGGATTCTTGCCAACCTTCTGCTATCTAACTTCTTAATTTTAATGTAGTTGAATTTATCAATCTTTTTCTTTTATGGTTAGCACTTTTTATGTCTTGTTTAAGAAAGCTTTTTTTTTTAACCTCAATGTCATGAAAATATTCTCCTTTATTATCTTCTAAAAGCTTTATTGTTTTGCTGTTCACATTTAAGTTCTATAATCCATGTGGCATGCATGTGTGTGTGCATACATGTATATGTATGTGGTGTGAGGGAATAATTTATGTTTTCTTCCTATTGGAAAGATCATTTGCCTGGCATTTAGAGTCTCTAGGTATATGTTTTGTCCATTTTTCACCCAAACTAAACTTTATGATTACAGTTTTGTAGTAACAGCTATTGGGAAGGATAAATCTCCAACATGTCCTTCTTCAAAAATGTTTTGGCTTTTCTTGGCCTTTCATCTTCCATTACCTTTGGTAATTATCTTCCAAGGTTTTAAAAAAATGCTCTTGAGATTGGATTTGAGGACTGTTGAATTTATAGACCAATTCAGAGAGAATGACATCATTATGATATTGAGTCTTTCTACCCATAAATATAGTAACATTCTTCATTTCTAATATTTGGCTCTTATTTCATGTGTTTTAGTATAGCTTATAATTTTCTTCCACAAGGGTATGCATTTTTGTTAAATTTATGTTTAGGTGTTTTATATTTTTGTGGTTGCTATTGTAGATGCTATATTTTCTATTATAGTTATCTATTAGTTTTTTATCATACAGAACCTGTATTTCTTATTCGGAATGGGGAGGAGTTAGGAGAAAAAGAGAAACCCTGGTGTCTGTTGAGTGCGTAGGAAGTACTAGGTGCCAAATTCTAAGACGTGGAACTCTGGGGAACAAACTGGAATACAACAGTAACAATGATGTCTTCAGTTGTTCTGTTTCCTGTCTGTTAATCTGGATTCCTCTGAAGATTGGAGGATTCTAAAGGGCACTGTCTTTCATGCCTTCATGAAAGGCTTTTTGAAGGCATTCACTATAAATATAATACTTGTTACCTTTAATTTTTAAAGTCTAGTATAGTTCCTTTGCAGTAGAGGGGGGAATTTCCCTGTGGTGAACGAATCTGAGTCTACAAAAATAGTTTAAAGGCTTTCTTTAAATGTTTCGTTTTGAGACATGTTCTGAGCTCTTGTCATTACCAATCTCTGCTTTTTCTTTCCTGCCCTGTCCTTTCCTGTCCTGTACTCCCTCCCTCCATATCTTCCTTTCCTTTCTTCCTTTTTTCCTTCCATGTTTACCAAATCAAAGGAGTTGCATGAAATCAATAACAACAAGAGTCTTCCTAACCTAAAGGTCTGTAGTGTGAGTATGCACAGTTAATAGAATGCCCTTTGGTCCTTCTTTCTCACTTGTGGTATTTCAGTGGGAAAGGAACTATTTGGGGCATAGTTGAGAGGTGGACTTTATAGTTTTTTGTCAAATCCCTTAGTAGCGTTAATGTGTTTCCATTTGATTGCTCAGTTGGATTATCTGTAGCTGATTTAAAATGACCATGTAGACTGAGATTCTGTCAGCCACTGTGTCAGGGATAATGGTGCCCTTCTGCTATCCCTGAACCCATCCAGAACAGCGACAGCCACAAGACCATGACACCCAAGCAGAGTTTAATAATTGTTATGACCTGCACCTACGTTAGTGACAGTCTAATTAGGAGATCCATACCAGGCAGTTGAGTAAGAAGAATTTAACACAGGAAACTAGTTACAAAGATATTAGAAGGGCTTAACATATAACAAAGAAGCAAAGGATAGTGATTAGCAACAGGAGGAAACCAACCTCTCCACACCTGTGGGCTCTTAGGGAGGGCATGGTGTTAACGGAGTCCAGGAGGTAGGGCTACCAAAAGGCAGGTGGAACCTCGAGGACAGGCATTCTGGGGAAAAGGTCAGGTGTGGGCTCCTAGAAGCACAGCCTAGGCTGCATGGTGAGAGTGGGTACCACCCAAGGATAGGCTAGAATCATGGAGAAGACTGAAGCCCTCGTGGTTATGCTACTTTGGAGAAAGGCCTTAGCTTTTCTTCTTTTCCTCCTGTCTCCTGCTGTTTTCCCACTGTTAGCCCTAACTGGAGGTCAGTTGTCAAGGGAGCTGCAAACACAGTTAGTATCAACTTCTTGCAACACAGCAGGATAGGGGAAGAGGCCAGGAGGAGTCTGTGAGAAATGGCAGACTTGTTCATATACCCACACAATACATTTTTTACAGAAATGCTTATTAATATCTCTCAGCTGGGCCACCTAATGACTTGGTGGTTAAGGCAACTGGATTCCACATGGCTGACTGTGCAGTTTTGAGTCCCAGAACCAGCAACTTGAAAAACATGCATGTATGTGTGTGCTCAAAATTGTGAGAATGAAGGAGCAGGGATTGTGGCACAGTTATTCCCCCCAAGGGATAACTTTTTAATTTCTAACACCTCCTGCTCCTGTCTCTCTCTGGCAAAATCATGCACCTTATTGCAAACTTAGAAATAAAAGAAAAATATTGCAGAGCTAAGTGAAAGCAATGAAATAAAACACTGTGTTAGATCAACTCCTCATTCTTCCTTTTCCTATCCTTCCACCCCATTCCACTCATCTTTTTATTATTTTTTTAAGTTGCTACGGGGCATGTGTGCTGGCAAGAGAAAGAGAGAGATAGAGAGAGAGCGAGAGAGAGGGAGACAGAGAGAAGGAGAGAAAAATTAAGAAATTACCCCCTTGGGAGTGTGGCCACAACTCCATGCCTTCTCCATTCTCCTCTCAGTATTTTCGGCATGCACATGCATGTGCCTGGTATGTCTTTCAAGCAACTGTGTCTAAGACTCAAACCATGAAGTAGAGCATGCAAGATCCAGCCACCTTAACCATCATGACACAAGCTTCCCCCCCCCACCCCCACCCATATTCCTTTGAACAAAATCAAGAGGGTCTCTACTTATAGTGGAATCTATGTCTTGGCAGGGTGGGTTCTCTCAGCATGAGTATCTCAGTGAGAAGGGCAATAGCAGCAGTGGGACCACCCTGTGCCTCTGCTCAGTTCCAGAATCTCAAGCTCAGTTCCAGAATCTCAAAGACTCTGCAAAGTCAGATTTATGGTCATTCACTTAGTGACAAGACCTGACTTGAACTGAACTGACTTGAGGCTACTTAGCACCTACATCAACCTCCCCCCCGCCCCCATCTAGCACACACACACATGTGCATAGCCCTGCACTGTGCTCCAGAAGCACTTAACCAGTATGATTACAGAGTGTTACCCCACACCTGGGTAGGGATGTTATAAACAAGGTAAGTGGATGGGATGCTGCCCATCTAAAATCCAAAATAAAATCTGCGTTCTGGGCTCATCACACTCAGGGAATTTGGGTCAACATGATGGAGGGAGGGTGAATGAAAGTGTTGTGATAACATACACTTCTAGGACAGTACCTGTTGTTAACATCATAGCTCCTCTGGGACTCAGGATGCCAGAGCTAGATCAGCCCCTGCAGCCTGGCACAACAGCCTACTCATCTTATAGCTGAGCAGATTTTGCTTAGGGGGGAGACATATTCCAGGGTCACCAAGCCAAAGCCATGTATTACCCTTTTGCCATGAATGATGCTTTAGGTCTGATTCTTTGGTTACATCCAAACATTTAAATACTTGATGGGACAAAGGAAGAAAACAGGTGAAACCTTGGTAATTCTGCCCTCTAGTTACAGTCATCTTACAAAAGTTCATGGGAAAATGGAATTAGAGTTTCTTTTGATACAGAAAAATCTTTAAACTCATGCATAGGTTTTTCATCATAATCATTTTTCATAAACTGTTTGAAAACTGTGTTCATATGTATGTATACACACAGACACACACACACACACGTCAGGAATCTTCCCTTTGATTTTCAAAACAGTCCTATCAGACAGGATGGGCATTACTATCCCCATTTTACTGATGCCCATATCATGGCTTACCTAATAACTAGCTCTAGAAAAATTATAAAATAAAAAAAATAGGGGAGAGAGAAAGAGAGGAGGGGTTCAGCCCAGCTACAACAGGCAATGAGGGTCTGCTACAGAGCTGGGGACTCCATGGGAAGACTTTGGATTCTTGTCCCAGTACTGCCTGGGTATTGTGGGAGTGCCTGTGGTTGCTCCCACGATCCTGGCTGGCTGCAAGGCAGGGCAGATGATCATAGTGTGAGGACCCTGTTGAGAATGCCGGTCCCATTCTTCCTTCTCATGAGGAGAGTGAGTGAATGAAGTTTAATAAGGTGAGCTAATGCTACCCTGTCCCACATTCCTCCCCTCAGAAACTGGCTCATGGTTTGCAGTGACTTTGGTGGCCCCTGTTGTCTTCACAAATTAGGAGAGAGTTTGACATTTTGTCTACTCTGGATCCTCCTGGAGTAAGAAAACAATCACCACAAACAATCTGATGCAGAAAGCAACTTTATTTCTTGTCAGCACACTTGGGACTTTGTTTATCATAATTCACATTAGATGGGCATAATAAAATATTTTCTTTTTCCTCGTATTTTGCAAGATTAATAAAGCTGCGGTCTTAGGGAAAGTTTATTAATCCATAACTTACAGAAAACTCCAGAGGAAGGAGAGATGAGCTATGTTCTGTAGGTAGAAACATCAGGCATGTCACTGCTTGAATTGAACACTGCATGCATTGTTCAGCTAGCTGTCTTCTAGGTGCGTTGCAGGTCACTGATGTCATGAAGATGTTGTCTTGGACAAGATCTAAGCAAGCAATTATTTCACTTTCTTTTTAACCTGGGAGGGTATGAAGGACTATGCGGAAACACAGGATAATCACCATCCATAAGATTCTTCTTTATTTTATGCCCTTGGCTGCATTTCTGCCACACTAGACAGAAAGGCCTGTGTCTGGGCCCTGGCTTCTTTGCATGTGAGCTGCATGTGCGGTCTGTGTGATCTGGCAAGTGGAGATGGCGATGCTATCGGCAGTGATGATAGTGCTGATGAGGATGATGAGGATAATAGCTACCACAGTGTCTACTACAGGGAGTGATGGACTTCATGTAAAAGGATCCTGGTGCTGTATTTGTTCATCCATTTACTCAGTATTTATTGAGCTGCTGCAGGGTACTGGGCACAGTGGTGGGCCTTATGGATATCACCACGTAGACACAGACTTTTTCTCCCTCAAGACCCAGGAATAGCCAGGGAAGTGCAGATAAACAGAAAACAAGATGGCAGCTAATAACAACCACAAAGGTCATTTGCTGAAATAAAAGCTAAGAGACAGGGCTGAATTTTGCTAGGGTAGGGAAGGGTTAGCATCTAAACTAAGTATTTGTTATTGTTTATTCTTTTTTTTTTTTTTCATGAGAGGGGATTAGCATCTAAACTAAGTATTTGTTATTGTTTCTTCTTTTTTTTTTTTCATGAGAGATGGGGACAGAGACATGGACCCCTAACAGGATCTCATGCCGTGACCCACCCTAGCCTCAGCCAGCCGAGATCATAGGCACGTGTACCCAGCATACGCAGGGAGACCTGATTGTGAGCCTGGGACCAGTCCGTGTGGCTTCAGTATTACAGTCTCATGTAACTGCCGAACCACCACAGCTGACCATGAGCTAAGTATTTTGAGAGGGACTTCAGCATACGCAGGGAGACCTGATTGTGAGCCTGGGACCAGTCCGTGTGGCTTCAGTATTACAGTCTCATGCAACTGCCGAGCCACCAGGGAGGGACTTGGAATTTGCTGATGAGTCTTTATGCAGTAAATACATTCCAGGTACTGTAGTGAGCTCCAGGCTTACTGGGCAAGGGTAACAGAAACTACTGTCGCCCTCATGGTGCATACAGTCTACTGGGGAAGACTTCACAACATCTAGGTCAGGGAACTATCATGAAGGTGAAGACACACATTGCCATGTGTGGGGACCTTAGACATTTCATCTAATGGATCAGAAGGTGGTGGGGTAACAGGAGCCAGGAGAGATGAGGCTGGGAAGGGTAACAGGGACAGTTCATGAAACACCTTGTCACCAAGTGTTAGCTGTGAGATTGTGGTTGGTTAAACAGTGGTAAAATAGCCTTTCCTTTGTATCACCTTCTCTGCAATTAACATTGTCATACCGGCTGGGTCAAAGAGCGGTCTGTGGAGGATTACAAGTTATTTAGGTTAAACAAAGATGCATGTGTGTATTAGGTATGTCTATTTTAATGGTCTCTCACCTATCTCCTATCATAAGAATTGCAAGCTCAGACGCCTGTAAAGGTCAGGCATTGGTGAATGAAACAGGTTGATATGAGTAAGTGAAATAGTCTGGGTAAGACTGAGTAAGCCACAGTCCAACTCCAACATGTGATTGTAGTAAGAGAATGTTGGACTGATGCAGCCAGGTCTTGGGCCTGTGAAATCTCTCTGTTTAAAAAATTTGCACTGAATTATTTAAAGAACATATTGTGGACTAGAGATAGCTGGCCTGTGTACTGTTTTTAGTTTATGAACCACCCTGGTGAGTTCTGGCCTATTCTTTATAACCAGTGTGTTATGACTCCATACATCTCTTTCTAGTAGAAGTTTGGTCAATATATCAAGGGGTAAATTGGGCCACTTTCGGTAAAAGAAAAAGTTTCTGTAAGATAGCTGAAAGGTGGAAATTGCTCATTTATTTCCTCAGTGTGTTTCCACAATTGCCTTGTTTATTTGTCTTGGTCAAACACCTCTGAAACGTGCTAAAAGCTTCAGTGAAACCAGTGTCCACGAATATTCTGGTGCATTCTTAGCTGTTCATTGGGCAGGAGTGGGGCCTGCCTCTGTCTAAGTCTACAGCTGTCTTAATTGAGCTCGTTAAGTGCCACTACCAAGGGCATATATCCCAGAGGGAGTCAGAGGAGTAGATAGAGGTCTATCACGCCAGTATTCTATGGCTTTCTCAATCAGGTTGAGAGTTCCAGCCACTAACCTATGCACATTGCAAACCAGAGTGAGAACATGAGCAACTTAGTAGTTATTGTGGAATTGAGTGAATGCCATAAATATTTATCTTTTTCATAGCTGGCATAAAAATGTTAGGATATAAAAAAAGTTGTTCAATATAAAAACAACAGAAAATTCATTGGCTATACATCTCCTGCCTGCGTGTGTCTCTTTGGGTTTTCATTAGTGTCTAGCAATATACTTTGAGAAATTAGATTTGAACAGAAGCTTCGGCAGAATATGAAATCTCCCAGCATTCATAATTAACCCATTTCAAGCAAAGATCCACTGTATACAGCAGCCTCTTTTTAACCATATAATGGTTATAGCCAAGCTAAATGAATATTTTTTTTGCCATTTATTTCTCAAAAAAATCATCTTGTTTATTAAATTTGGAAATCACAAAGAAGTATGAAAGAGGAAAAAAGTCACCGAACATTTCTGTGTAGAGACAATGACCGCTTGTGCTAGGACTTGAGGTCAGACCAGGCCAAGTTTCATCCACTCCAGCCTGCTTTACTCTATCTTGCCACATCTTATTTTTGTCCTCTGTGAAACAAGTGCTATCTATTTATTAAACCAGATAATGCATTTAAACATTTAGCATAGATTGTACATGGCACATAGAAAACAATTTTGAGGGAGGTGTAATGGCTATGTCGCTGGACTCCCACATATTGACCATGGTTTGAATCCCGGACCCAGCAGCATCAAACTCATGCTGGTTGTGTGTGCATGCGTGCCCAAAATACTGAGGGGAAAATCGAGGAGAAGGAATTGTGGTATGGCCAACCCCCTCGGGGGGTGATTTCTCACTTTCTGTATCTCTTGTCTCTCCAGTGAGCACACATGCCCTATAGCAAAAAATCTCTCTTAAAAAAGAGAACACATTTTTGAAAATTAGCTATTATAATTATCTTTTGTATTCTTTTCACAATAGCATTTTATTTTTGTGGAGTTCATGCTGCAGATAGACTATTTTTTCTTTCATGAAAAGAAAAAAGAAAAGAAAAGAAAAATCCTGTGCTGGGGCCAGCAGATGGCATGGTTAAGGCACTAAACTCCCACATAATACATGACCCACTGCAGTTCAAGTCCCAGATATAGTGACTTGAAAATCATGCTTGTTACAAGTGCGTGTGTGCCCAAAATCCCAGGAGGAGAATGGAGAAGAGATTGTGGCATGGGCATCCCCACTGAGAGTTGATTTCTCACAGTACCTTTCACTGTCTCTCTTTGTCTCTTTAATCTCTTTCTGGGGAGAGCACTCCCCTATGCCAAAAACCTTAAAAAATAATAAAAGAAACAAACAAACAAAACCCCCAGTGGTTTACTTCCATATCTCTTTTTAAAATGCTTTTAGGGCCCAGCAGGTGCGTGGTATATGTAAGAAATAAGAAATGGAAAATTATTTGTTGATGATAACATGTATGATTAAGCCACTATAGAGTGTATTCTGGATAAGAAATCACATTTTGTATGCTGCGATGATGAATATAAAATAAATAAATTTAAAATAAAAAAAACGAGAAAAGCCAATTAATTTGGAAATGAGAAGGGAGGGGAGGGTTGAATTATCTGCCCTCCGAAGTGCTATCAATTCACATAGCAAGCTTCTGTCATTGAATGGGACCGTTCCATTGTCCAAAGGAAGCGTCCTGAGATGCATCTTATAATTGAGATTTGGGATGTTTGCATGCTGCGTAGTCTTACTCTGTGTTTATGACAGTATGCTCACAAGCTAATTCCTCCTTTCTAGGAAATAGGTAACTACGCTCCAGAGAGTTAACAGTGTAAGTAAATCGATGCATCTATTGTGATTATTTTTCTTTATGAATCAGGCAAAAGATATATTGCCCGAGCCACTTAGAAGTATCTGAATTCACATGCTGGGATTTGCATGTCAGACTCCAGATAATCTAGGAATTCAGTAGAGAGTGGGCACTTCAGTCCCTCGCTCGTGTATTACTGCTATGTCTTGGTACTTATGGGTGTAATTAAACCATCTTATTAGTAATTACAAAAACGGACTCGCTGCCCTTAAACGTGACTGTAACATATCAGATCCTCATAAAAGCATGAAGCTGTTTATTTAATCAGCAAAGCCCACATAGAAAATATTTTATTAATATTCTAATTTTCTGATTCAGCCCTTTGTGTAATAAAATATGGTGACTAGACCATTTTCCTTTTTATTGTTTTTGCCTAGCCTCATAAGAGAGATTGAAATTTTGTAGCACCATTTATGCCAATTTTCCTTTAAACTCTGTGGCATAAAGCATATCAGCAAATTAATATTTCCCAACTACAAGATGAGATTGACCTCACAGGTATAAGTTCATTTCTTGTCCTAACATCTACTGTACCGTGAAATTAGGGTTCTTTTTCTTTATCTCCCTCTCTCTTTTTTTTTTTTTTACTTCATTTTCATTGTGGCAAGAGTGCTAACGTATTATCTACTTTTAACTAGTCAGTCACTCATATAATGATGCCATTCTGCAATGTCATGAACACTGCTAACTTTTTTGTGTCATTTTATTCCAACTGAAATCCTAGACAAGCTTTCCATATTGAAAAGGGACCCATACAGTGGAGCTCAGTTAGAGCTTGGTCACCTTTTCCCAGTCACCTGTACTGAACTGAGTTGCCCATGTGCAGGTAAAAGACATACAATCTGTGTAGAACACATACGTATTCTAGTCTCAGGTCAGTCCAAAGATCTGTGTTTTCGTGAGCTAGTGACTTGGCCTGTCTGGACCCGTATAGGCTCAGCAGAGAAAGAAGACTCGAGAGGGATGATTTCTAAGATCCCTGGCCACTGTAACACTGATTTAATGCACACTGCGATACGGTGTTCCTATGTCTGTAAGCCTAATTTCATGATTGCTGGCAACGCTCTCTTAGAAACTTTCCTGAACTCCTATGACCGAAGCTCTCTCCTCCTCTATTCTTACTGTATTTGATCCAGCGTTTTTATGTGTCTTGTGCCTCCCCCATGCGATGAGCTCCTTAGGGCAGATGACTCTTCATAATTTTTCCATACGTGAAAAGTATTTTGAACTAGGTACTCAATAAATACTTAGCAACGGCATGAATACATCACATTTCATCTCAGAGATCTTACAGGAAAAGACAAATGAGATACAAATATGTCCTAAAGGGGAAAATGGGTGGGGAAATTGTGTAGTTGCTTACACTATGTAAAGTCAATTCAGTAGTTTCTCTGGGAGATTTCATTTTAATGTATATGAAATGCCAAATTTTTGCAGTCGAGTGGAGAGGTAAATCATTTCATGCACATAATGGAATCCTTTTATACATTTCTGATTATTCAGCACTTTACGGTAAGAACAGGCTATGTTACTTCACATCATGCTAAACTGTGACCCTTTTGGTGGTAAGGTGACATTCTGGTGCTTTTAGAAAAGAAAAGAAACTGTCCACCATCCTCAGGGGTGTTTTGGTATTCCGAGATTGTGTTTGCATGGACTCTGGGACAGCTAGTCTGCAAAGCAAGACGACGTGACCACATCTCCCCAAATCAATGAGAACTGTGCTGCCCTCTAGAAAATTAGGTTTGAGCCACATCAACGTCAGTGGCTGAGACTGCATAAATCCCATTTCATGATTGCACTGTGTATGGATTATGTAATGTGTCTAGATGGGAACGAGCTATGATTGCTGCTCTCCCTCCTGCATTACTAAATGGTAATGCAATGGATTTGTGTGAAGAGAAGTGTCTCAAATAAACAGCCGAAGCTACATGAGATAATTTAGGGCCCACACTTGGGAAGTCTCCACGGAACAGTATGAGATGTGCCTATTAACCAGGGACATTGTGAAAAGAGAGAGAGAGAGTGAGAGACTGATATTGGCACAAAGTACTTGAATAGTCTTACTTTGTCTGGTGTCAAACCTCGGCTTGGCACTTATTATTGGGAGTTCATGGACAGGTCAGGTGCCCTTCATTAATTCACCCACTGAAATAAGTGCCTACTATGTGCCAAGCACCATTTTAGTAATGACTGGTGAGAGTGTGCAGATATGAACAGCTTCATAGACAGAACCTACTGTATTTTTCATTTTCTCCACTTTAGGCATTTAAAATTAACCTGAACAATGCTCCAGTCCTGACTCCCTGTTTGTTTCCTGCACAGACCTGCCGTGGTGATGTTTCAGATCTCCAGCAGTTCATACTGGGAGGTGAACTCTCACATGGATGAGCTCTGGGAGCTGTCAAACACTAATGCTATTACAAGTTTGAAAGACATTTCAATGATAATTCCAAAGACCCTCTTATCTCCTAATCTGTAGGAAACGATCCATAATTTGAATTCACTGAGTGCTAATGTCATGCAAAGCAGCTGTTCAGTTAGTGAGTACACCCAGCCTTGGAAAGATTGGACAGGCTATTACCATCTAGCACTGCCCACTTAGAGTGCCTATCATTCCCAATTCAGTGTGGACTCCTGGTGTCTTAGACTTGCTAGGTTTTCATTGCGAGGCAGGAACCTTTGAGTTGATTGGGTCCTTTCTGTCTTTCCTGACTCAAGCTGATGCATATTGTTTTCCTGTTTGGTATGTGACTGACCAGCTCCCGTGTGAAAGGAACAGTAAATTCAGTCTTAAGAGGCCACTCACTAGCTACGTCATCTTGGACGAGTCTCTTTACTTCTCCTAGTCTTATTTTCCTTGACTGTAAAATGAGGCTATGTTTTACCTCATATATATATATATATGATTCTGGTTCATAGTTCTGTGCTTATTAGACCAGTGAGATGATAAGAATTTGGGTCATATCCACTCTATAGATTGCCCTACCCTCTTAAGCATATGCATGTTATACAAGTAAGTGTGACTGTCAGTGAGCTAACTTATTTTCTTAAATGATATAAGTCTAGAGCTGAAAGTTTAAATGTATATTTAAATTTTATTTAATTAGAATATAACTTTTTTTTTTCTTAGAGAGAGATTTTTGCTATTGGGTGCTTATGGTCACACCACAATCCCTTCCCCTCTTGGGATTTTGAGCATGCATGCACACGCACCCAGTCTGAGTTTTAAGCTGGCAGGTCAGGACTTGAACCACGGTCAACTACGTGGCAGTCCAGCGACATAACCATTACATTATCTGCTGGTCCCGAACAATCTCATTTTTTAGACTCAGAAACTAAGTCTGCCTGCCATCCATCCATCCTGTTATCTCGTGGTACCTAGTAATATTAAGTACCTGTTATAGTACTGATAAAATAAAGAATAATAAGATATAGCCTCTGGCCAGCCCATGGCATGGTGGTTAAGGTGGCTGGATTTCACATGCTGACTGCATGTGTTTTGAGTCCCAGACCTAGCAGCTTGAGAAACGCCAGGCACATGTTTGTGTGTGCCCAAAATCCTGAAAAGAAGGGAAAGATAGAGGAGAAGCAATTGCAATGTGACTATGTCCCATGGAGGGGTGCATTCTCACTTTCCCTCTGTGCTCTCTGACTTTCTGACATGCACATGTATCCTCTGGAATATTAAACAACAACAACAACAACAACAACAACAAAAAGATGCAGTTCCTGTTCACAAATATCCCGTCATCATCTAGAGGAAAAAGACCCTTGCGCCAAAAACCAGTTGCTCTTAGTCACACTCCTTTTGGTTGCATGTGGCTGGGATGATGCTGATGGCATGATAGTGCCTTGGTAACGTCTAATAGGAAAGAAGAAAGAAAAGTTCCTCAACTCTGGCTTCTGCAACATCTTTAATCATTTCAAGCTTCAACTAGAGACCGAATTGGAAGAAAACACTGTGTAAAGCCCATTTGTAAACAAAAGCCCAGCCAGGAGTCAGATGGCATTTCCCCTGATGAAGGACTTCAGTATTAGAAGAGCACACATTCAAAACCCTAATTCTGACTTCAAGTCAGTGTTCAAAGGAAGGAACAGCTACACAGAAAATGAAATGTAATTGGGTACGAGGAATGGCATGAAACCCAGGAGGCACTGTCAAGCCTGGTGTGGAGTAGTCCCCAAGTCCAGAGCTAGCATCTCCAGCCTTTCTGACAGTAACACGTGTATGCTGTTGTTTGTTCATTGTTTTTAATTCGCTATAAGGATGTGTGCACTTGCTGGTAAGAGACAGTATGGAGGGAGTGTGAGAAAGTACTCACCAAGGGATGGTCATGCCTCATTCCCTTCATCCCTTCTCCTCCACTCTTCTCTTGAGATTTTTGGGCACATGCACATACACACCCTGTGTGTTTTTCAAGCTGTCTGTACTGAGACTTGAACTGCACAGTTGGCCATGTGGGATACAGGTAAGACTTGAACTGCACAGTTGGTCATGTGGGATATAGGTGCCTTAACCATCATACCATTGACTGGCTCTGCACACATGTTTTAAGAACTCCGGAGAGTTGTGGAACCCAGGCTGGAAAAGTATAGCCCTGACTTATAAACATGGAGTGTTTTTGCTTTGTGTTTTAAGATAGAAAGAAATTTTATTATCAACTTCTAAATCAAGAGGTGAAAGTGGAGAGACCAGCAGATGGTGTAATGGTTATGTTGCTGGACTCTCATGTGGTTGACTTCAGTTCAAGTCCCAGACCCGGCAGCTTAAAACTCATGCTAGGCACATGTGCTTTCCTTTCCAAAATCCTTAGAGGAGAATGGAGGAGAAGGGATTGTGGCATGGCCATCCCCTCTGTGGGGGGGTGGGGTGATTTCTTGCTCCCTGTCTCCTTCTCTCTGGTGAGCACATACCCCTTTATCAAAAATATGTCTTAAATAAAAAATAAAAAAAGAGAGATGAAAGTTGAGTGCATCATTTTGAAAAAGAAGAGGTTTGTGAGATGATAGTGAAGATATTAACTATGTTTCCACAAAGTTCCCAGAAGGGAGAAAAATATTACAAACCAAACAAAATAGTTATTCCACTTGCATCATTAAAAAATCTTATTTTCCTACAAATTTCTGTTACCTCCCTTTTCCATACCACTAACTGCTGAACTCCACCATGTTCATCAGTGCCCCCTTCATGGCGTCCCTCTCTCAGGCCTTCCTGCATCCTCTCAGGCAGAATGGGTGGCTCTCCCGCCATGCTCCATGGCACCAATATTAGGTCTCACATTCTAGTTTTTCATGACTGTGTCAGTCACCTTCCTAAGACTGTAGTGTCCTAAGCACGGTGACTTCATCTCTCTTACTTTCTAATCCTCTATGGGCCATGCTCAAAGCGTGCACTCAATAGTGTTAACTGAAAGAGCAAATGTGTGAATGGAGAGCCATAAATACCTGGTATCTCTGGTAAACTTGGGCAATGAGGTGGAAGTCATTCTGATTGTTACCAGTTTTATCAGGGATTGGGAGAATGTGGACCAAGTATGCCTACTGGATTGGGAGAAGGCACAGAGACAAGAGAGCTCAGAGGCAAGAGACCATAACAGCCTGAAAACTGATCTTTGCCCATGAGAAGGATTGACTAGATCAAACAAGGTGAAATTTAAAAGGTCTAAATGCAAAGCCTTGTGTTTAGGTTTTGCAAATCATTAATGTTACAGCAAAATAGAATGTGGTGAGTACCAGATGTTCTTGTAAAGGAGTTGGGAGGTAGATTTAAGTTAATGTGTGTCCCAATTAGGCTCCTCAAGGTGTATCATCACTTTTGGAGTAGATGAATAGAAGTCTTTGTACATTCGAAGAAAGACTTGATGGTGGATTTCTTACTCTGCCCTCTGGTAAGCCAGTCAGAACTTCAGCTGTGTGTGGACATATCTGCCTCCCATACCCAGGAGTAACCCTGGGAATGCAGCCCAGGGTCTTCTTTTTTTTTTTTGGAGAGATTTTCACTGTAGGGCGCGTGCACTCGCCAGACAGACAGAGAGAGACATAGAGACAGAAAGCGAGAAATCACCCCCCAGGGGGGATGGTCACGCCGCAATCCCTTCTCCTCCATTCTCCTCTCGGGATCTTGGGCACGCACGCACACGCGCCCGGCGTGAGTTTTAAGCCACCGGGTCCGGGACACGAACCGCGGTCGACTACGTGGGAGTCCAGCGACATAGCCATTACACTAACTGCTGGTTCCCAAGCCCAGGGTCTTCTGACTGAGCTTCTCTCCTCAGAGACTAGCACTGGGCCTGGCAGGTAGTAAGCAGATCAGGGTAAATGTTAGTGAAGTGGGAACCGATCAAACTCTTGGGTCATCGGAAAAGTTATGATTCATTTTTACATAAGAAAACTGTAGAAAAAGATGTCATAACTTTTTTTTCAATGACCTAATGGAGTATGTCCAGAGGAAGACTGGTGAGAGCTCAAGAAGAAAAAAAAAAAATAATGACTGTCAGTCAGAAATTAGAAAAGTAATAGAATCAACCGGAGATGTTAATACTATGACACAGAAGTTTGTTGGTAAAGGTAGGTACATGCGGATGTGTGAAGCATGATCATTATCTTCAAATACTATGTGTTGTTATTTTTTAAAAGAATTACTTTATTAACTTTTATTTATTTATTTATTTTATTTTAATTTGACCAGAGAGGGACAGAGTAAGTGGGGGGGGAGGGGAGTGAGAAAGTGAGCCACCAGTTTTATGACTCAAACTGCTGGCAGCCATGTGGGAGTCTAGCGCCCTTAACCACCATGCCAGATCCCAGCCTCTAAATACTATGTATTATTATTATTACTTTTGATTTTTAACTTGCCAGAAGATACTGTGCTCACCTGAGAAACCAGAGGATGTGAGAAAGCCATAGATACTATGGGGCACGGTTACCTGCAACCCCTTCATTTCCATTTCTCTCTCCTTTCAGGATTCTGGGCATGCACACAGGTGTGCCCAGCATGTTTTTTAAGCCACTAGGTCTGGGACTTGAACTTGAACAGTTGGCCATGTGGGATCCAGGAGGAGGATGGATGAGAGGTGATTGCATCATGGCTATCCTCCCTGAGGAGTGATTTCTCGCTTTCTCTCTCTCTCTCTCTCTCTCACTCTCGCTCTCTCTGTCTCTTTCTGGTGAACACTTGCGCCCTAGAGCAAACCAAAAAGGGAAAAAGAAATATTGGATTGGCCCCACAACACAGCTATTAAGTGCTTGTGCCTGGAGAGATCAATCCCACGAGGGTGACTGTAGTTCCAGTCTCGGCCCAGGCTGCATGAAAGGCATCGGGGCATGTGTGCCTGTGTCTAAAAGCCTAACAAGAGGGAGAAATAGAGGAAGGAGGATTGTGACACAACCAGGCCCCATTGAGGGAGTTGCTTTCTCTCTCTCTCTCTCTCTCTCTCTGTCTTTTGTCTCTCTGGCAAGAGCATGTGCTCCTTGGCAATAAGAAAACCTATTACTGCACTGCTTTATCCTTCTGAAACTGGGTGTACGTACATTATGTCAAGCAGAGCTTTCGAGAAAGATAAGCGCATGCAGAAGAAACATATATTTAAAAAACCATGGACTTCGTTTGGATGGTGGTAGGAGTAGTAGAGTTCTTTATTTTATAACAAGTGCTCGCCTAGTTGGAGTGGTGCCCACTCTTCAATGACAGAGCCTCACAGAAGACTGGTTCAGGTCCCAGGTAGACCTGAAATAGGTCAGGTGTGTGGATAATCATGATCTTGGCTGGCTAGAAGGCTAAGGAGTATGGGGCAATTGCAGTGTAACAAGACCCTACCTAGGGGGCCTGTTTGTGTGTGTCTGTCTCAGAAGATAAAATAATAAGTGAATTTTAAAAGCAAACCAAGTATTTATAATCTGGCTCCGTTAGCATGTGAGAACACCTCTAAAAGGCAGGCTCCATTCTTGTCCCTATTTTATAGATAAGGAAGCTGAGGCAAAGAGGTTAAACTCTGGTACATGGTCTAGGTCATATACGTGTCAAGTGGCAGAGCCAGTGTTTGAACCAGACAACTCCTATTCTTTTTTTTTTTTTTTTTT
>NW_006159640.1:196237-196610 GCF_000334495.1 Tupaia belangeri chinensis
CTAACTACTGGTCCCCAAACTCTTAACCTTGGTGCTAGCATGTATTTCTATAATTGGCATGATAACTCTGGTGATGTATTGCTGAACTCAAAGAGCAATGTTCAGTTTAGTTTTGCAGTCAACCAGATTACCAGGTTTAAAATTAAAATTACAGATGCTTTTGCTCCCTCCCACCATGGAGTCAGTCCTCTGTGTCAAAGGTAAGCAAGAAAAGTTGGGGAAAAAAATACAGCTTTTGAAAGGGTCCCAGAAAATCTGTCAATTCATACCTAAGTGGTTTGTGAAGTTTATACATCACTCATCTGATTTATTCAGCATGGAGGTTCTAGGTTAAATAGATTTTTTTTTTTTTTTTGGGAGAGATTTTCACTGT
>NW_006159640.1:196653-209706 GCF_000334495.1 Tupaia belangeri chinensis
CTCCTCTCGGGATCTTGGGCACGCACGCACACGCGCCCGGCGTGAGTTTTAAGCCACCGGGTCCGGGACACGAACCACGGTCGACTACGTGGGAGTCCAGCGACATAGCCATTACGCTAACTGCTGGTTCCCTAGGTTAAATAGATTTTTTAATAACCTGCAGTTGGAAGTTTTAAGCAGAGCAATCCAACCTTTCATGTGTTTCACTGATAGGAAATAAAATAGGGAAGTATTATGTGGTATCTCAGAGCCCTCTGAAGAACATGGGGCATGTTCTTTTTCTCTTTCTTTTTGTAATTTAGGAGTTTTTATTTTCAGATTTTATTTATTTATTTATTGAGAGTTTTTGCTATAGGATGGATGTGCTCACCAGAGACAGAGCCAGAGAGACAGAAAGCAAGAAGTCACCCCCCCAAGGGATATGGACACAACACAATCCCCTCTCCTCTCTTCTCCTCTTGGGATCTTGGGCACACATGCACACACACATGCCCAGCATGAAGTTTAAGCCACTGGGTCCAGGACTCAACCTTTCGTTGACTACATGGGAGTCCAGCAACGTAACCAGTATGCCATCTGCTGGTCCCCAGATTTTATTTTTTATTGTACATTTTTTAAAAGTTAGAAAATTTTAATTAACATATAATTGTACATTATTATTGGATGTGCTGTGATTTTTCAGTATATGAAAACACTGTGTTATGATCAAATGAGAGTTAGCATATCCATCATTTCCAACATTTGTCATTTCTTTGCGCTGGGAAACATTCGAAATCATAGGGCCCTTTCTGAATGACTCCAGACCTCTCAGGGCTTGTGCTCTTCCTGTGCCTTGTAGATTATGAAAATGCTTCAGGCGGTTTGGCCGTACAAGAAATGTTGCTAGCCTGCTGTACTCCTGTAGATTGTGGTCTGTCTTACCAACGGTTTTTGCTTTCACTTCTCTTCACTATATTAGCCAGTCCTTAGGATCTGCTAGCTCCTTGATTAGTAGTGTAAAGCAAAACTTGAGGTGGACGATGGAAGACTGGTAATGATGTTTTAGTACGATTCAGGCAAATCACCTCTGTGCTGAAAAATGTTATGGAACTATGCTCTGCAATATGGTAGCCATGGGATACCTGTGATTACTTAAATTAACAGTCTAACTCTCCAGTCACCCTAACCGTAACTGTTTGTCTTTAGTGGCCTCACGTGGCTGGTGACTATCATGGTAGAGCTGGGGGTCAACACCACTACAGGTCATTTCCATCATGACAGAACCTTCTCATCACTGAGGAAGTACTTGGAATAATGTTTTAGTGTTGAACCGAATAGACAAAGGTTCAATGCTGATTGTTCTAGTTGGGAAAGTTACTTTCTGACTCCCCCAAGTTCATCTGCAAAATTAGAATAATAGCAACTCACAGGGTAGTTCTGAAGATGATATGTTCTTGGCCTGCAGTAGTGTCTTAAGGGGTAGTCATTCCTTCTTTAAGTTTCCTATGATAACGTGACATCCAATTTGATAGCTTAGAGTCAGTTTGTAAGGCCGAAGTGTGCAAAGCATGGCATCTGTATAAGTTGTCTTCTTGGTTGCTAAGTGAGAATGCAGGATTTGACATGTCTATTAGTAATTGTCTGTTCTAATGAACATAATAGCAGCAACGACCAATTTTTATTGAGTACATTTAAAAAATTATTTACTAGAGAGACAGAAAGTTAAAAATCACCCCTTCTCTTCCATGTGGGATGGTCACACTGCAATCCCTTCTCCTCCATTTCTCTCTTTTGGAATCTTGAATATGAATGCACATGTGCCCAGCATGTTTTTTCAAGCCGCTGAGTCCAGGACTCTTACGCAACCAGCCATGTGGAATCCAGCTGCCTTAACTACCACCAACAGCTAGCTTGAGTAGATACTTTTTAAGAGCGTATGTAAAGTAGATTGCATCTATCAGGAAACTTTTATAATTGAAACACTACATTTCCCAAATTATGTTTGGAAAATTGACCCCAAAAAAGCTTTCTTTGGTCAAATAAGTTCAGGAAACTCTACATGCTTTATGCCTTTAGGAGATTCACAGTGTGCAACTTAAAGGCTTCAAGTTCTACTAGAAAGAAATAAGTTTAATGTTGTTTAAGTCAGTGTTTTGAACGTTCATGGATATAGAACCCCTCCCCTGTTCTTATAGAACATTTATTAAAATAGTATTTACAGAAACTGTCTTGGAACATACTGTTCGAAGAGTATGGCCAGCCACTGTTTGCTAGAGGCATCTTCAGAGAGGATTGGTTGAAAAGCATTTCCTTCTGCACTAGCCCCTAATTCCAACATAATAAAAGGGGTGGGGTGTGTGCAGCTCATTCTTCTGTAGTTCCTTAAGGAAAGGAGAAATCTGAAGGTAGTTCACGACCTGAAAATAACCTCTTTTGTCAAGGTTTAAGGTTCAGTAAACAGTGATTGAGATCTCTTGTATTTCAGACAACCACAAAGGACTGTTTTTATACATGGAAACTAGAGGCTAACAGAATAGTGTGTTTTCTTCAGAAGGCCAGAGGTTTTCAAGACTCTCTGCCTTCAGCAGTTTGTCTTTACAACACAATACATATTAGTTGACGATGGTCTGATAGAAGAAGAGGACTGTTATTCAACCTGTGCTAGAGGAAAATTGCTTTAAGGAAAGTACTACTTCTGTTGGCTCTAATAATCTGATAAGATCTAAGGTAATAGTCTTCACTTTGATTTTTACTACACTGCATGTGATAAAGGTTGACAGATAAACCCACTCATGTAAACCATTATGACATAATGCTACATTGAGAACTGTTAGTCTAAGATAATGACCGAAAAACAGGAAAGGAGGCTGAACAAATTCTTGAACGAAGGTTCTAAATATATTAATAGATTCTCATGTGTATCTATAGGTATGTCATCTGTTTCACTCTCTGTCAGTCATCTATATTAAGGGTCAGCAAACTTTTTCTGAAAAGGACCTTTGTCTTTCCAAAGACAATATGCAAATGATTGTGTTCCAATAAAACTTTATTTATAAAACCGTGCATTGAGCCATATACAGTCTATTGGCCATAGTTTGCTGAACCTTGATCAGATTTTATAATCATTACTAGTACCGATTACCAACAGTTTCTGTAATGTTTGCCTGAATCAGATCCCTGTGCTGAAGTGCAGCTTTGAGAAAACCAAAAATTCTTTTGATGAATCACTGGCAGTAATGAATTTGTGACAGATGGATATAATGCTCATTTAGCTGTCACAGTAACTCCATGAGTTAAGTACTGTTTTCATCATCCTCATCTTGCATAAGAATCTAAGGCCAAGGGCCTAGCTTGCTCAAGGTCACACAGTGAGGACGTGTTAGTATCTTAACTTAGCTGTTCCACAGCGTATTCATCTATCACAATGTTGTGGTGTACACTATAAATATATATAACTTTTAGCTGTCAATAAAAATAATTTTTTTGAGAGGTTTTTGCTATAGAGCGCATGTGCTCACCAGACAGGCAGAGAGAGAGAGACAGAAAGTGAGAAATCACCCCCTAGGGGGGATGGCCATGCTGCAATCCCTTTTCCTCCATTCTCCTCTCAGGATCTTGGGCACGCACACACACGTACCCGGTGTGAGTTTAAGCCACCGGGTCTGGGACTTGAACCACGGGCGACTACGTGGAAGTCCAGCGACATAGCCATTACGCTAACTGCTGGTCCCTAAAAATAGAATTTTTTAAGAAGAAAAAAGGTCAGTAAGTAAGAAGGTAGCTTATCCTGAATGTGGAGGCCACCTGTCTGGCACCAGGGCCTAAAACTATTGTCTCTCAAGAGAATTTTGGTAAAACAAATCTCTGTGGTGTAATGGAACACCACATCCTACATGGTGTTTTGTGACTTTACGGGCATTTCACTGTCTCTATTTCCATTTCCCCAGTCTCAACACAATTTTGTTTGAGCCACATTGATCTTCTGGCTATTTCCTGAACATGTCAGTCTCTCTCACAAATCAGCATTTAGAAATGCTTTTCCATGTCATGGGATTGCACTTCCCCCACCCTCTTCACCTGAATACCTTTAATTCATCTTTCACGACTCATCAGAAATTTCTTCTTTGCTGTTTTCTTCAACTGCTCCAGTTGGACTTAAATTTTCTTTTTTTTTTTTGTTCCAACTGCATTGATGAAATTTGACTTACTGTCTTAAGGGCCTTCCTTGAGAAGACTGAAGGGGCGTTATCTCACTCAGTGTCTGTGTACAGTGCTCGACATCTACCTAGTGATTGCTCCACAAGTATTTTTTTTAAATACAAAAATAGGTGAGTGAACGAAATAAGCCCACTAACTAGGAATATTTATTACATATTTTGTTAAATGACTGCTGAAATTTGAACTGACAAACTTAAAATATACCCAAAAGGGTGTTCTAGTTTCATAAAAATCATTAGAAAATTCATGGAGCCTGATCCAACCTAGCTTATCTAGGAGAAGCAAATGAATGATAAGAATGTGGGTGGCCAGCAGATGGTATAGTGGTTATGTCACTGGATTCCTACATGGACAACTAAGATTCGAATCCCAGACGTGGTGACTTGAAAACCATGCCAGGTGTGTGTGCGTGCATGCCCAAGATCCCAGGAGGAGAATGGAGAAGAAGGGATTGTGGCATGGCCATCTCCCCAGGGGATAATTTCTCACTTTCTAACTTTCCCTCTCATTGTCTCTGACTCTCTCTTTGGTGAGCACACATGCCTAAGGCTAAAACCTCTTTAAAAAAATGTGATATTTCAGGTCAGCTGGTGGCATAGTGGTTAAGGCAGCTGGATCCTACATGGTTGACTGTGCCTTTTGAGCTCCGGACTGTTGGCTTGAAAATCAACCAAGGCCTGTGTGTGTGCATGCCCAAAATCCCAAGAGGAGAATGAGGAGAAGGGATTGTGGCATAGCCATTTCCTAGGGGAGTGCGACAGGGGGGCATTTTCTAACTTTCCCTCTCTCTCTTCTTACTCTGGTGAGCATATTGGCCTATAACAAATTGTTTTAAAATGTGTTATTCGATCAGACTTACTGTTGGTACTGACAATGTATTTTATTTTTAAAAGATGCAACTTTCCCCTAATGTAAAATGTATCCTCTGTATATGTACGTGTGCATGCCTCTGTGTGTGTGTGTGTGTATACCTGTATGTGTGTGTGTGTGTGTGTGTGTGTGTGTGTGTGTGTGTGTTTACTCTTCTGTGTTTAAAAAGAGGGTAGAATGCAGATTAATGCTTCAGAAACATCTGATAAGAAGTTATTTTGACCTGATAACATCAACATACATTCCTGGGGTCATGAGCTGTCTTACAGTCTCCTTTATTTCCCAGAGCATATCTTTGCATGTAGTATATGTTCAGTAAATGTTTTTTTTTTAAGGTAAATAAATAAATAAATAAAACAGGCAACATATAGTATTTAGCTCTTAGAGATACAAGCTTAACAAAGTATATGAAAGAATTCATTCATTAATATTTTAGTATGCCTCCCATTCGCCACACAGGATGCTAAATCTTGAGGATTACATAGGCTCACAGAATAACTCGCTTCCTCTTGGTTAATTTATGTATGATGGATTCCGAAATGAAGAATTGAGTAACTATACTTATTAGTGCTCTATCCCTATGGCAGAATCTATCATGAAGAATCTTTCTTGTAGCTTCTTTGTTCATACTTCTCTGTATTTCATATCCTTCTTGCCTCTTAGACTGAATTTCTTGAGTATTCCGGTGCCAAGCATAGTATTAGGTTATTAAATACTTGTGAATGAACAAATATTCTAGGAACCAAAATCATGGAGTTAAGGTCTCCGTGTGTTATCCTAGCTACTGGGAACACAACTGAAGCACTTGAACTACTTGCAGGAAATGCTCACGTGGATGAAAGAATGCCAATGAAATGCTTGTGAACCATGGGTCTTATGGATGTATTTGGATGAGGACAGCTAGAAATTTGGGTGTTCTGAAAGCAGATTTTCTCTTTAACATCAGCTGAAGGTTAACATTTGTGAGCAGGAAGTTGGTAGAAGGGGGAAAACGAAAAAAAAAAATGAGGAAAATCATCATAAAAGAAAAATGAAATGAAAAGGCGCTAAAGCTGGCTTTTCTTCATCTTTGTCCTTGATTTCTCCTTGTCTCATCCTTGGGGAAAGCTAAAATCATCTCTGCAGTCTCCTTAAAGGGGGAGATTTGAAAGGAGGAGTAACTTTACATAGGGTAAGAGTTATTGTCCAGACAAAAGGTTACATACCAGGCCCTTGACTATTCATATTACTGGAGTGAATTTAGAGCACGTGCCTGCAGAATTTCAGTTTTCAAGAGTCAAGGGGCTCTGGGCAATCAAAAGTACCACGATTATTTTGATAGTAGAATTGCTAGATTTGAAATGATACCTTTTGCAAAATCTTTTCATAGACGTTATCTCACTTCTACTTTAGAGCATCCCTATAAAGATAGGTGTTAATAGCTCCATTATAGGCAGCAATTGAAGTTCAAGTAAATGATTTGCCTGAGGCCACACAGCAAATGAAGAACATAGGTAGAACTTGAATCCATTAGGTCTTCTGATTCAAACTCTATATTCTTTTCACTATGATAGGCTTCTGGAAGAAGGCTGTAGTCTATTTAAGAGGGCATGCAGCGCCAATACCTTCATTGTCTGCAATATGACAGGGAACATGGGAGACATTGAAGACTTGTTTAAGAACATTAGGTGTGTGTGTGTTAATGGTACCTCTTAAAATAGCTGACCGTGGATGCAGTGTTGGTGTAAAGATTAATAGCACTGGTTTGGGGGCCAGATGCCCTGGGTTTTCACTCTGACCTTCCATTAAAAACTGCATGGCTTTGAGCAAATTTCCTGACATGTTGGTGTTTCCTCACCTTTCGCTGAGGAATAAATGAGTCAATACAGGTAAAGATCTCAGATGTTTTCTAGAGTATGGTATGTTAAGTATTATTATCATTCTCATACTAGTATATATGGGGGCATCTGGGAAGTCAAGACTGTGTCAAGGGAAGTGTTGGGTTAGTTTTACCTGCCAGTTATATTATTTAAGTTTATTTATTGGGCGGTCAGAAAAGTAATGATGCATTTTTGCATAGAAAAATACACCATGACTATTCTGATGACCCAATATTTATTTCTTCCATGAATGAGAAAGAGAGAGAGAGAGAGAGAGAGAGAGAGAGAGAGAGAGAGGGGCAATCCCTCTGACAGGCTTTTCTACTGTGTTTCGGGGCTTGCAGGTGGCATGGTTGTTAGGGTGCTGGACTCCCCCATGGCCAGCCATGGTTTGAGTCTTGGACCTGATGGCTTGCCTTCTCACTTTCCCTTTCTTTCTGTTCATAATTAAAAAAAAAAAAGTAACAAATAAAATGGAATAAATCTTAAAATAAAAGAATATTGAATTTTACCACTGCACCACCATATGCTCCCCAAGATATGTTTTACCTGGGGAACAGCTTAGTAATAATTGATATAGGGATGGCTATTGATCAGGAAATTTTCCCAACCTAATATGCAGTTGCCTTCTATCTCCTTTCCATTTTTCTCTCTTTCACCCTTCTTTCTCTTCCTTCATCTATCCATCCTTCATTTGTTTTGTAGAATTGAAACTAGAAAGATGAAAGGATAATAGCATAAAAGATGATAGGAGTTGATCATATCTACAGTAGATGTGGGAAGGGTACCCTCAACAGAAATCACTTCATGTTTGAGGCATGGCAACTTGACCAGCAATGCTGTGTTCCCCTTAATTGTACCCACACGGTGCAAGGTGGTCTACTGTACTGTTCCCCAGTGAGCCTGGATAGTTCTGCTTAGAGGAATGGAGCTGCAGTCAGCAGGGGCCTGATCATGAAGTGCTTTGCATGCTGTACTAGAGAGTTTTAACTTTATGCTGAAAGTAATGGGGAGCCATCAGCCCTGTAAGCTGGAAAGTTAATTGATCAAATTTGTTTTTTGAAATCAGTCGTAGTAGAGGGCATGAAGGGCAATGGAAATTGACAATAAAACAAGTCAAAGATGCAGGTTTAGGGGAGTCAGAGAAAAATCATTAGGACCAGAGCCAAGATAGTGACACTAGGAATGGCGAATATAGGATGTGTGTGTTTGGGGGTGCATAAAACAAGATTCTAGCTATATCTTCTCTTTAAAATAAGGGAGTTGTCACATGAATTGTCAGTTACTCTTGTGTTGTAAAAGGGAATATCTTTGAAACTCTTTTTTAAAAGGATAACATGAAAAGATGACTGGCGCAGCTGGAACAGGCATCAAGGGAAAGAAAGAAGCTGCAATACAGAGCTAGTGACATGTGCTGAAATAATGTTGTGGCTTCGGAGTAGACAAGAAGGGAAGTTTGTGAAAGGGAGCAGTGTTGGTGAAGATGAGAGATTTCGGGTCCTGCAGAAGGACCATGGTAGAGTAATGAGGGGTAAACAAGAGGCAGAAGAAAACCAGAAGGGGAAATGAGCTGTAAGAACAGGAGGCTGAGCTCACTTCAGAAAGGCCTGTCTTTGTCTGAAGTACACAGATGAACTGAGCAAGGAAAAGGAAGAGCTTTCAAAGGAAGAGATGGAGGCAGAGACAAAAGCAGATGAAGATAATAGGTCAATGGTAGAGGGAACGTGGGTGGCAAAAGTGGAGAGACATGGGAGAGAGGGGGGACACAGAGCTTGTCATAAAGCTGGCAAGCACTCTAGGGGCTGGAGAGAGAAGGGGGAGACAAAAGAGCCTTGACAAATTGAATGAGATCATATTAATATGGGACAGGACAGCCTACACAGGGACAGGAAGCACAAAGAGCAGAGAATATCAAGGGCCTATGGGATTCTGGAGAGGGAAAAGCTAGTTGTAATTTTAGCATGAGGAACAAGGCTGTCTAAGATGATGGAACTGTTGTGGGTGAATAGGAACTATAGGACTGGTCAATAGGGGAAGAATCATATCAGGATCGGATTCTTGCTTAACCAACACTGGGTGGATGTGTGAAAGGAAATCTTTGTTGAGAGATTTATGACCTCAGTGTCTACTTATTCAGAAGGGAAAATAATTACATTTGGGAGCGCATATGCCCCCATGAAGAGACATGTGTAAGGAAAAATGTATGCAAGGATGGGAGGCCTCAACTACATGAAGGGAAAAGGTAGCTATGGGGAAGGGCTCATTAATGTACCTGGAAATGAAGATGAAGTAAACCGTGGAAGTATTTGCTCAGAATCTGTTTTTAAGACTTGAGGAGAAGATAGGGTGAAGGGAGGGATAAGGCAGACACATCATGGGTTAGTAAAAGGCATCCACTTTCAAGTCTTTTGCTGTTTTATAGAATGACCTGGTATCAGGCATTTTGACCTTGAACCTCTGTTTCTTCAGAGGTTTACAACATTACTGTAATAATTATAATGATTAGTAGAGGTTGAGTGTGTGTGTACACACACATGCATGCTCTTTCTTTCACATACATGTACAAAACATGATTTGATGGTAATATATTTTATTACTAAATGTAAGAGGTATGAAGTTTAAATGTCAGTGATGGTCAGTGAGAATTTCCTTTTTCTGCTCTGGAGAAGATGTAATTCTGATACTACTGCTAATGCTGCCTTCCTCCTCCCCTTCCTTCTCATCTTCCTGCTCCTCTTTCTCCTCCTCCCCTCCTCCTTATTGTTACTTCCTTCTCATCTTTCTTCTCTTCCTCCTCCTCCCCTTGTCCTCCTAGCTACCATGACTAAAGGTCTACCTTTTTTCCTAATCCCATGCTCTCTCTGTATTCTTATAATGTTGGTCCTCACATTAATTTACAAAGGAGGGTGGTATTGTACCCACTATCCATATGAGGAAACTGAGGCTTAGAGAGGTTTAGTGACTTGCCTGAGGTCTCTCACTTAGTAAGTGGAGGAGCTAGAGCTAAACCCTTGTCTGACTGAATCTAAAGCTTTACTCTCAACCTCCATGTAGAGAAAAGTGGAGAGCTGGGTGAAGCCTTTAGAAGGTGAAGTTAGACTGAGCATGCTAAGTCCACTGTGAACACTCCTGTGAATGAGCCCCAGGTGCCTCCTCACCAACATCCCAGGCTAGCCGGAAACTTGTTATAGTCTTGTGGAACAATAGAGCTGATGCAATCACAAGGCAACCCACAGACACGACCTGAAAGAAGATAAAGCAGCTTAAGCTGCATGGACTTCCATTTATAAAAGGTAAAAGGGATAGAACGAGTGGACCTTTTTTTAATTTTTTTTTTAATTCTTTATTTTTTTGGAGAGGTTTTTGCTATAGGGCGCATGCACTCGCCAGGAAGACAGAGACAGAGAGATAGAAAGCGAGAAATCACCCCCCCTCAGGGGGATGGCCACACCGCAATCCCTTCTCCTCCATTCTCCTCTTGGGATTTTGGGCATGCATGCACATGTGCCGGGCGTGAGTTTAAGTCGCCGGGTCTGGGACTCGAACTGTGGTTGACGACATGGGAATCCAGCGACATAGCCATTATGCTAACTGTTGGTCCCATGAGTGGACCTTTTTTACGTCTTCTTCCCATTTGAAAAATCTGTTGTAAAGAGCATGTACTGGCATGATTATGAATTTATATCTATGTGTATAGTGCCTTATATATAAATATATATGAAACCTCTATATCTACGTACATGTCTAAAAACAGAAGATGATGTGGAATGAGGCTCTACTCTGAAGATGAAGAAGAGGGTTGCTTTAGGAACAAGGACCCAATTTAATGGAGTGAACAGAGGGGGGAATTTTGTGACTCTGTTTGTCCATCTCCAAAGTGAAGGAGTTGATCCATTTGATCTCTGTGGGACTGTGTATTTCTAACAGGCTTTGTCATAGAATATAGAACCTATAGCAGATTCTATTCAGTCTCTGATCGTTTGCCACCAGTTCTCCAGGACCATCGTTAAGTTCTTGTGGACTCTAGTAAAACTGATAGCGATTCTGTCCTATCTTTCTTACAGAAAAAAATCACAGCAGGTTCCTTCTTTCAAGGGGCCTAAGATGGAAGAGAAAAGAAATGGACCTTCTCTCACCCCATTGTGTAATTGTGTCTGTCTGATCCCCAGCCTGGACATTCCACAAGAGTGAAGACTTGGCCTCATTTTTCTTTACATCCCTGGGGTCTAGAAGTGTGCCTGCTAAATGTCTGATGGATGAAACAATAAACACACGGATGAGTACCATCCGTACCATTTACTAAGTCCTTACCGTGAGCTAGACACTTGACAGCCATGCCATGCTTCATCTTTATAGCAGCCCAGCGAGGTAGAAGTTGTTGTGCTTCCCACCTTAGACTGCAGAAACAGATGCTGAGCAGCTCAGTCTCTCTCGCATGTCCTCACTGCTGGAGAGTGATCAGAATGTTTGCTGTTGTTAGGTCTACCACCCCTGCTCTTTACTCACAGGACTGTGCCTGTTTCAAGAGGTGGCTAAGGGAACATTTGAATACCTCCCAGCGGGAGCAATCAGTGAACCATCCATCCTTTGTAAGTAGAATGAAATCAGTGATAAAGTAAAACTCCATTTTGAAGTATCCATGGCATCTTGCCATTTGGGGGAAGGGGGAGATGTTTTTAATGGGAAGCACAACCATATGGCTAGAGATAAATAGCTAATTGTTCTAACCCAGTAAATCTGTTGCCCTCTCTCTCTCTAGTTCTCTGCCTTGAAGCCTGTATTCTACCTTTACTGAACTGTTTACTTTTCTATGAGTATGTCATGCTGTCTCTTGCCCCTGGACTCTGCACATCATGAAATGTAATTACAAGTTTGTTTCTCGGACTCAACTCAAATGTACCTCCTCAAAGACAGGGGCTATGTCTCCTGTTCTTCCACATCACCAAGCCTGGCAGAGCACAAGCACATGGTAGTTGCCAAGTAAATGTTTGCTGAATGAATATTTAAAGACGATCTAAGAGGTGATTTGCTCGTTCCTAGAACCTACACAGAAACTGCATGGAACTGGTTGGTGGCGCACACATTCTTGTTTTCCACAACCTCATCCATGCCCATGAGTGTCTCTGAGATTGTGAAGCACTAAAAGGGCTTATCAAGGAAGAATTTCATGCGAAATGTCTAGATTCAAGGTTGTCCTACTCCTCTTTTTTTTTAATAAGGTAGTAACATATTTTATTTGTGTTGGTTTACAATGTTTGAATAATAGCTAGCCTCTGAATGTTCTTCTGGGTGATGGGAGTACAGGGTCTGCCATGGAGACTCTGAGAAACTGCCTGTGATTGCTGACCCTGGGTTGACGTCCCATTTTGTGTGTTGTTCATTATGGAAGATCGGGGTGAGGGTTTCTGTTTCTGTATAATCTATCATTTCTCTTCTAAAGCATGCCATAGCATGGGAATGCTTACATTTCTAACATACTTTACAAACATCTTACACATACATCCTTAGTTGATCTGACTTTACTTTTAAAAAATTTAAATTGCAATAAAATGCACATATATATATACACACATATATATACACACACACACATATATATATATAATTTATTATATTGACCATTTTAAACATATAGTTCAGTTACGGTAAGTATATTTACATTATTGTACAAATAATCTCCAGGACGTTCTCATCTTACAAAACTGAAATTCATACCTTAAGCAGTAACTCCCTATGTCCCCCTCCCCTAGCCCTGGGCAACCATCACTCCACTTTCTGTTTATATGACTTTGGCTATTCTACCTCATGTAAGTGAAATTGTGACTGGCTATTTTACTTAGCATAATATCCTCAAGGTGCATCCATGTTACAGCATATGTCAGAATTGTCTTCCTTGGTAAGGCTGAATAATATTTCACTGTACCTATTTATCACATTTTGTTTATCTGTTCATCCATCAATGGATATTTGGGTTGCTTCTGCCATATGGCTTTTGTGAATAATGCTGCTTATGAATATGGCATACATTTGTCTTTGAAACCCTGCTTCTAATTCTTTTGAATATGTACCTCAAAGTGGAATTGTTGGATACTCTAGTGATCTACTTTTAACTTTTCGAGGAACCACC
>NW_006159640.1:210449-247419 GCF_000334495.1 Tupaia belangeri chinensis
TATATATTTAATTGTAGCCATTCTAAGCTGGCCCTGTAGCACAGTGGTGAGGCACAGTGAATCTGGAGCCAGATCCCACATGGTTGATTTTGGTTCAAGTCCTATACCCAGTGGCTTTAAGAACACACCAAGCACACATGTATATGTGCCCCAAATCCTGACAGGTTGGAGAAATTGAGGAAGAGGATTGTGGTGTGAGCATACCTCATTGGGGGATGCTTTCTCTCACACCCACCCCCATTTCTGTCTGTCTCTTTCTCTCTTGCACGTGTAAGCATCCTACTGGCTAGTGAAAAAGAAAACATTTTAAGAAATAGTAGCCATTCTAACAGATGTGAGCTTATGTCTCATTATGGTTTGATTTGCCTTTCTCTGTGTGATTAGTGATGTTGAGCATCTTTTCATGTGCTGGTTGGCCCTTTGTTTTTCTCCTTTGACAAATGTCTATTCAAGCCCTTTGCTCATTTGAAAAAAGTGGGCTATTTATTTTGTTGTTGTTGAGTTTTAAAAGTTATATGTTTCTGGATATAGAAACCCCTTATCAGATACATGATTTGCAAATATTTTCCTCCCATTCCATATCACTCTGTTGACTGTGTATTTTGATGTCTGAAAGTTTTGTTTGTTTGCTTGTAATGGTTTTCCACTTATTTGCCATGTCAAGTTTTTTTATATGTTTGTTTTGGTTTGGGTTTTTATTTTTTTGGAGAGTTTTTGCCTTAGAGCACATGTGCTCTCCAGAGAGAGAGAGACAGAGACAGTGAGAGGAAAAATGAGAAATCACCCTCCCCCCACCCCCAGGAGGGATGGCCACACTGCAATCCCTTGTTCTCCATTCTCCTCCTGGGATCATGGGCATGCATGCACACACACCTGGAATCATTTTTAAGCCACTGGGTCCAGGACTCAATATGCAAGTGGCCATGTGGGAGTCCAGCAATGTGATCACTACGTCATCTGCTGGCCCTTTGTCATGTAAGTTTTAAACCTGATGTAGTCTGACTTATCTACTCTTTTGTTACCTGTGCTTTTGGTGTAATATCCAAGAAATTTTTGCCAAATCCAATGTTGTTAAACTTTTCCTCTATATTTTCCTCTGAGAGTTTTATAGTTTTAGGTTTTACATTTAGGTCTTTAACCCATTTTCACGTAATTTTTGCATGTGGATATCCAGTTTTCTCAACCCATTTGTTGAAGGGATGGTCCTTCCCCCATTGAATGATACTAGCACACTTGTTAAAAGGCATTTGATCTTACATGTGAAGGTTTATTCCTGGGTCTTCCATTCTCTTTGTTGGTCTATGTCTGCCTTTATGATAGCACCACAGTGATTTGATTACACGAACTGACTTTGATTTTGCTAATAGCATGCATTTTCAAGGATAAGTGCCGGTGGACCTATGAAAGCCTTGGAATCCAAAGAAGGAAAAATCACATCTCCTGGTCTTCTAGTCATTAATTAGTGGAGCTGGATCTCTGCATTCTTCACTAAGCTGCAAAGTCTAGGCCAAGAAGGCCAATCTAGAATCAGAAAAATTGTAACAGGCTCTCTTTAAAGAAAAATCATTGCTGGGACCAGCAGATGGCATCATGACTACATCATTGGACTCCCATGTAGTTGATTGTGGTTTGGGTCCTGGACCCAGTGGCTTCAGCTCACGCTGGGCACATGTGTGTGCATGCCCAATATCCTGAAAGGAGGATAGAAGAGAAGGGATTGTGGCATGGCCATCCCCTCTAGGGGGTGATTTCTCATGTTCTGTCTCTCTGTCTCTCTCTGTCTTTCTGGCGAGCACATGGGCCCTATAGCAAAAACCTCTCAAAAAAAAAAAAAAAAAGAAAAGAAAAGAAAAGAAAAAGGAACTAGTATATGTAGGGCCCACTAAATACATTCTTTAAAAATGAATAAAGTTGTCATTTCCCAGTAACTGCAACCTGTCATCATCCCAAATTCCATGCATTCACCCTCTCCAACCAGCAGCTCATTGACTTGTAGATACTGCCACCTTATTTAGTACTCTAGTACACTCTCCACCCTGGTAACTTCTAGTCCCTTCACCATTATCTGTTTTCATTTTTCTCTGTAGTACTTATACCTTCTAACATACTGAATACTTTGCTTATTTTGTGTGTATGTGTTCATTGTTTCTTGTCTGTCCCTGCCCTTGTTGGCTGTCTGAGGTGGGAATCTTTTTTGGCTTTGGTAAAGAGTATGCGCTTGTAGGGAATCAGCAGTTAGCATAATGGCTATGTCGCTGGACTCCCACGTAGTCAACCGCGGTTCGTGTCCCGGACACGGTGGCTTAAAACTCACGCCGGGCACATGTGCGTGCGTGCCCAAGATCCCGAGAGGAGAATGGAGAAGAGGGGATTGTGGCGTGGCCATCTCCCCTGGGGGGTGATTTCTCGCTTTCTGTCTCTATGTCTCTCTCTGTCTGTCAGGCGAGCACACGTGCCCTATAGCGAAAAACCTCTCAAAAAAAAAAAATAGTATGTGCTTGTGATAGAATAACAGCCCTCCAAAGATACCTACTCCCTAATCCTCAGAATCTATGAAGATGTTATCGTATATGGAAAAAGAGACTCAGATATGATTGGAGTTAATGACCTTGAGATGAGGAATTAGCTTGGATGATCCAGTGGGCCCAATCTAACCACCAAAGTCATTAAAAACTGAGAACCTTTTCTGGATGCAGAGAACCAGAGAGTCAGCAATGTGAGAAGGACACAGCCTACCACTGCTAGTTTTGCACAGAGAGAAGCCACAAGGCTAAAAATCAATGGCTTCTCAAAGCTGGAAAGAGCAAGGAAATATATTCTACTTTAGAGGCTCCAGAAAGACATGTAGCCCTCTTGACATTTTCATTTCAGTCTCAACAAATCCTTTATTGGACTTCTAACCTACAGCAGTGAAAATAGAGTTGTTTTAAGTCACTAAGTTCATAGTAATGTGTTATAGCAGAAATGATATAGCACTTGATAAATATTTGTTGCAAGAAATGAATGAGCCTCAGATCAACATTGGTAGGTAAGGATTCAACCTCATCAAGAGAAAACATTGAGTGAAGACAACTTGGCCAGTGGCTCATAGTAAGTGATTAGTCAGGTGGGATTTCTAATCCATGTCTCAGTCATTACTCTGTTTCTTTCTATGTGGTTGTATGACAGAGTGTTGGTTTGGTATTGATCTTCCCAACTACACATAGCAAGTCTCCTTGTTAGTTCATTCTCAGATAAGGTGAGTGTCCCACAACTGAGACTGAAAGGAAGAATGGAAAGCATCCTCATACTCTGTACAATTCAGAGTCCAGCTAATCATCTCAACCCTAGAGCAAACACTGTGTGCTTATGTGCATATAAACTAACAAACTCCATCCAGCAGAAATGTTGTTGTGAACAACAGGAAGTAGCCACATCTGTCTTCAGCATCTAGACTTCTGAGCCAGGGTTGGGACCCTCACCAGGTTAGGTCATCCTAGGACCTTATGAGGATGGACATTGGGTCTGGGAAAGCAGTGAGTTCACAGTCTAACTTCACACCACCAGTTCAGATACGAGTCTTGAAACCACTGCCTAATTGGTTAATACTAAGGGATGAGTATGGACAGAGGCACTGTAAAGTCATATTCTTAGAGGATCAGTTGTACCACAGATTTATTTCAGTGGATTTTGGAGTCTGTGCATGGCAAGCTACCAAGGCATATGGTGTGTACAGGAGAAAATGGTGGGAAGACTGGTTTCCTCCTGAAAATTTTCCATTAGGGTTTGCCAGGATGTGATAGGAATGCTTAGACCTGGACAAAATAAAGGCTATCCATGTAAAAAAAGAGCTCACAGTAAGCAACCAGCATGACTGATGCCTCAGCTCTTTGAGGCAGGCAGTATTTAATCTATAGGCATGGGCTCATCATCAGTATTTTAAGATTAATATCATCTCTGTAAATATACTCAGCCTTACGTTTTATGCTCTGGACTCCAAAGTGATGACACTATCTCCATGACTATATGTAAGAGTCTGGATTGATCACCCAACAGTTTTTTCTTGCATTTCTGTCCCCTTCTCATTTGACAGGTATCAGTATCCATTTATTCGATTATCTTCTAAGTCTGAGTTGGGAAAAAAAAGCTACATCAGAGGAGTCTTTCTTGGGTTATAAAACCAACCATGTGAAGATGCTTCAAATGCTGTTCTGCTTGTACATAACTAAGAACTAGCTCCCTCATGGTAATTTTGCAGGTGATTAGCCTGTCGTATAGAAATGTCCCTTTGGGAATGACAAAGGAACAAGAGATTGTACTTCTTTGCAATAAGCAGATTGGTCGAGAGAATTTCTCTCTCTTAACTCCCTCTCTTTGGAAGTCTTACTGATATTTTAAAAGAGGGACAGAATGTTAACTTGGAGGTTTAGGAGACCCACACTCATCAGCTTTCACATTCCAGATGCAATCAAATGATTAAGGTGCTTCTAGGCATATCCAAGGTCTATTTTGAGTCTAGACATAGATTTCAATTGGGGATATCCTCTAATTAGATAATGTTTAGCAAACTCCTCTTTGTTCAATATGCTACAAATCAAAAACTTCCTCTTCTGTGAAGCCTTAATTGATTTCTTTCAAGCAGACCCTCAGCTCTTGTTATACCATGTTCATTAGTGTGTTTGGTATCACTTTATGCATCTCCTTGCAACAGTTAGCCTTTCAAGATTAGAGAGGCATAGACCATTTAACCTTTGTATTCCTAGTCTTGGCTTGAAATTTACACTATTAGTAAACCTATCATTATCACTATTATTGTCATTATCACCGTATTCTTCACCATATCTGTGTTGCAGGCTTTGTACTAGGCAGTATGTGCACATTCTCCAAAATGCTGGTCATTTTAAAGAAAATGCTTGAGCACAGTAAGGTACAGATGTTAGCTATGATAAAAATTACAAGGTGGTATCCAATTGGTATTTGGAAGACCATGTACTAAACTGTGTGGTATCATGAATGATTAAGTGAATGACGGTAGCTACTATTTATTAGAATATATTGTTGGTAAAGTGCTTTATTTATATTACACTGTAACAACTTTAGAGAAGCATCAAGGAAATGTAAAGCCAGGTAGCTTTGGATCAGACAACTTTACTCATTAAGTTATGGTTATTAATTTCTCTATGTCTTTTTTGTGTGTGTTTATGCGATGGAAATAATACCAACTTCAGAGCCAGTCAGATGGCATGGTGGTTAAGGCAGCTGATCCCATATGGCTGACTGCGCGATTTGAGTTCCAGACTCAGTGGCTTGTAAACCACTCTGAGCCCATGTGCGTGCATGCCCAAAATCCTGAAAGCAGACCGTAGTAGAAGGGATTGTAGCTGGATCATCTCCCTCTGGGGAGGTTTCCTCATTTCCTCTCTGTTTCTAGCAAGCATATGTGCTCTGTCACAAATTACAATAATATCAACTTCAAAGGTTTGTTGTAGGATTAGAAGAAATAGTGAATAGTGTCTGGCACCTAGTAGGTGCTCAATAAGTATTTATTGAATGTTCACACTTTGCAAAGTGCTTATTTTCATGGAACTTACTGATAAATAATAGAAACAACTAGTATTAACTGAGTGTTTACTATGTGCCAAGCACTTTTCAAAGACCTTCATATGGATTCACTATGAAATATCATCGTTTTCCACTTGGCCTATGGAAAAACCACCACCAGAAGGGTGAAATAACTTACCCACTATCACATGTTAGTAAGCAGTGGAGTTTGAGTGTAAGTCCTTGACCTTCTACATGAAGGCTTGGTTTCTTTCCACTACATCTCTATAAAATGCTTAGAGTGTGAAATCATGCTCTGTATGTAACTTGGAGATCAGATCTTATCCAATGAATGACACTGAATCTGCCTTTGTCTGCATAATTTGGGAGGATGTTGTTCCAGTTGGTAAACAAGCAAACCTCAGTACTCATGTTCCCCTGAGGCACTTGCTTGGCTAAATGTTGGGACTGGCTTACCTGGTTCAAATTATAAACAATTGTTGACATGTAGTGATCAAACTATTGCCATGGCAGGTCAACCATGCCTGAAAAGACCCGATCTACCTTTATTCATTTTTTTAAAAAAAATATTTCTTTATTTTTTAATTTTATTTTTTTATACATTCAATTACATTATTATTTGTCTTACAAAATGGATATTTCAAAAGGTGAACATTTCTCCCTAGTACAGTTGATAAAACTGCAAAATATCTTCAACAGATAATACCACACCTCTTTGTGCCATTAATGCTTTGCCTCCCTGTATCTCCCCCAAATGTCCTTCCTCAGACCCTCCTCTTTAACACACACTATATCTGGTATTAACATCTATATACTGTATTTCTATATTCTTTAGTCAATTAGTTTCAGTCATAGAGTGCAGACACTCGGTATATATTAAGTAGGGACATACAATGCCTCTCCTTCATACCTGGCTTGCTTCACTCAGCAGTAAGTCTTTCATATTCATCCACTTCCTGTCAAAACCCAGCGTTTTGTTGATTTTTATGGCTGAGTAGTATTCCATTGAGTATATGTGCCACAGTTTCTATCCATTCATCTGTTCGTGGGCATTTATTCTAATAAATCTTCATAGTAAACCTACCTGTAAACCATAGTGATAAACAACTAATAATCACTTTGGAAAGGCAATTTAAAAAAAAAAAGAAAGGAAAAAAAAGGGGAACCAGCAGTTAGCGTAATGGCTACGTTACTGGACTCCCACTTAGTCGACTGTGGTTCGCGTCCCGGACCCGGTGGCTTAAAACTCACGCCAAGCACGTGTGCGTGCGTGCCCAAGATCCCAAGAGGAGAATGGAGGAGAAGGGATTGCGGCGTGACCATCCCCCCTGGGGGGTGATTTCTCGCTTTCTGTCTCTATGTCTCTCTCTGTCTGTCTGGCGAGCACACACACCTTATAGCGAAAATCTCACCAAAAAAAAAGAAAAAAAAGAAAGGCAATTCTTATTTTGCAACTTCATAATACATAGGTTCATGCCTTAGAACTGGAAGGTAGATTTGAGCAATTTCTTAGCTTTAGTGTTCCAAACACATTTTTGTTTCTTTTGTTTTTTTAAGCAGATGGAACCTGTTAAGAATGAGTAACTTGAGACCCACAGTTGGCGTAATGGCTGTCACTGGACTCTCATGTAGTCAACCATGGTTCGAGTCCCTGACCTGGTGGCTTAAACTCACACCAGGTGCCTGTGCGTGCATGCCCAAGATCCCAAGAGGAGAATGGAGGAGAAGGGATTGTGGCGTGGCTATCCCCCTGGGGAGTGATTTCTCGCTTTCTGTCTTTCTGTCTCTCTGGCAAGTGCATGCACCCTATAGCAAAAACCTCTCCAATAAAAAAGAAAAAAGAAAAAAAAAAAAAGAATGAGTAACTGTAACTGTATTGTGTGAAAGAGGAAAAGACTTGAGAGAGATTTCTTAACTCAGAAGTTCCTCTTTGCCCCTTCTTTCTTCTTCATCTTCAGGGGCCCTCTTGTTAGACCTTGAGATACTGTTAAAAAAGAAAGAAAGAAAGAAAGAAAGAAAGAAAGAAAGAAAGAAAGAAAGAAAGAAAGAAAGATCCTAGGGCCACCCACAACACAATGAGGAATATTTGGGTTCGCTTCAGCGACTCAAGTTTATTGCTTAGTTGGTGATATAACACATCTTGAAGGTAGGTTTTTTGACATTTGTTCCAGTACTCTTTTAAATTAATTTACTTTAAAAGAGAAGCTAATCTAAGGTAGGAAATGCTTAAAGTAGCAACAATTTTAGTAAGCAATGACATCCTCTCCACTCTCCTGTTGGGTTCACGAAAAAGGCTGTTAAGCATATGTTCTTATCCCACCTCCAAGTTGCTGAGCCATTGTGTGCTGCATTGCCAAATTTTCTACATCCCAGTGACTCTCTCTTCTCCCTAATGCATTGCTAAAAATAAGAAAACTCACGCAAAAGCATATGTTGTGGTTTGCTTTTGATTTGGGCACAGATTATCCAAGTGTGAAAACAAAATTGGTTGCTCTAGCCTCCTAATGCGCAGATTTGCACATCTGTACTGTACTTACTGGGGGATTATAACTTACATTTTATAGGGCTTGGCAATTGCACAAAGACACTTAATAGCCAATATCTCATGTGATCATTATGGGAGACATACCAAGGCAGGCCGAGGGGGTGGCTTGATTGATACTCATTTCATAGTTGAAAAATAAATTCAGATTTCAGGCTGAAGTTTCACATGATCTAAAATTAAGTCTTCAACTTTAAAGCCCTATTTCTTTGCTCACCACCTGCCTCTCATTTTTAGACAGAGGCAGACTATTAGCAGTTTTTATTGTTGTTGTTAGATAAACATGGAATTATAGGTAATAGCTAAAATGATGACTATTCCAGTTGTTGGTTTTTAAAATATTTGTTCTTAATATTTTTGCCATAGGGCCTGTGCACTCACTAGAGAGACAGAGCCAGTGAGAGGGAATGTAAGAAATCTTCCCCCAGTGGGGATGGCCATGCTGCAATCCTTTCTCCTCTACTCTCCTCTTTGGATTTTGGGCATGTACACATGTGCACCTGGCATGAATATCAAGCCACCAGATCTGAGACTCAAACCACTGTTGACCATGTGTGAATTTAGCACCTTAATCACTATGCCACCTACTGGTCCCTCTAGTTGATTAATGGGAGACTATGTTCCTTTGGCAAAGAATTTACAAATGTGGAATGCCGGTATTGAATTGTCTTGAAAGATTTGGAATTTGGGGCTGCATTTTCCACTTGACACCTAAGAGCCTTTCTCCACCCTGCTCTGTGCCTAGGAGATTGACTGGGATGATGCTATTAGCATCCTTGCCCTCTGACATTTGGGTCCTTTGCCTAGCAGGGAACATTTACCACAGGCCTATGGAAGGGCATGAGTGAAGTTGGAGAGTTTATTCCCATCCTTCACATTTCAGAGTCATGGGAGTCTGGCTGCTTTTCTCCATCAAGGGTCTCAGTCTTTAGAATAGCCCTCCCCACTCAGCTTTTAGCTTTAGATATTAGTACTAGCTTCTTCCTCTATGCCTTCTGCCCTTGGAGAGTAACAGTTACTCAAGGTTACTAACCCTGCAGTGCAGCACTGTCCCCTGCAACAGCTCCATAATCCTACTCTCATTTTTGCCAACAGTCTCTTTATCAAATTCTTCTAAGGTTACCTACTTTGAGGATGTCACCTGTCTTGTATCACTTAGAAATGATAGAAGTTTCTCAAGCCATGTATAGTAAACTATCATGTCTTATATGCTGTCTTCCAAGTAGCAAGGACTTACTAGAAAAAGTCCTCTGCAGTGCCTAATTGGTAATTCCTTTTCACTTTCAAATATACTCTTGGCAGCTCTAGCTGCAGTTGAAAACTATGTTCCTATGCCCATGATTCTCCACTTTTATGTGTATAAGCATCATCTGGAGACCTTGCCCATATAGAAAATTTATGAGTGCAACTCTCAAGATTCTAGTTATATAGAGAAAGAGTGGGTTTAGAAATCATTTTCGACAAGGATTTAGATAAGTTCGATATAGGCATACTCTATACCACGTTTGAGAAACTTTTTATGCCGGTAGACTGCATATCATTTCATTCTGTCAGACTTCATGATCAGATTCATATCTTCCAAGTAGACTTAACATAATTGCATGTGTGTGTGTGTGTGTGTGTTTGTGTGTTGTGTTTAACAAGGAAATTCGTTGATAAGAGCCATTATGCAAGATAATATTCTTTTCCTTTAAGCAAACTGGTTAAAGATGGTAATTTCTTGGTAGGCTCTGTGTTTTGATGAGTTTCCTTGTCTTTGAATACTTTTCTGTTTTTTTTTTTTTTTATCCATCTATCCATTCATCCACTTATTCTAAAAACATTAAGAATAAATAATAAATAAACATTAAGCATCTACTGTGTGCCAGATACTTTGCTAGGGTACGGAGTCATCCCTGTTCTTAGAAAGCTCACAGGTAGCTAGAAGCAAATAGCTAAGTAGGGAGATGTTTGTTGACCCCCTTCAAATGTTTACTGACCATCCAATGTAGAATATGCTAAGGTCTGTTCTAGTCCCTGAGGATACAGCAGTGAATAAAACAATCAGACATTCTTTATTCATGCAGCTTAAATTCTCACATCACTAATATTCTAGTAGTAAATAACATGGTTAAAAACAAAGGATTTACTCTGGTATAAATCTGTTTTTATGTCAAATATTAATAGAATGGTATAATAATTTGAAAAATCAGTCACTTCCACAAAACAAAACAAACAAACAAACAAACAAAAAACCCCAAAAAACAAAACAAAACAAAAAAAAAAACCTTGCTTTCTAAGCAGGAAATCATGTTTGGAAAGTTTAAAAACATTTTTAAAAAGTTTTAATTAATTTATTCTATGAATAAAAGACACAACACACCTGATGGAGTCTGCTCACTATGATCTAACCCTACTCCTGGTCAGCCCCAGATTGCATGGGTACATGTGTCCCCAGCATATTCAGACAGCTCTCTGGACGTGAACCCAGCTCCCTTCTGTGTGGATCCAGCCTCATAGAGTGTTGTGCTCCACCCTCCAACCACAATACTTTTCCCAGTGGCAAAGTTTAAAAGAAACTGATAGAGGCTTACATGTTCATTAATGAATATGGCTTTGAAATGACTACTTTCCCCACTCAATGTATGGTAGAAACTAAAAGGTTGGGAGATATAAAACCATGAAGAACAATTGTAGATACTAGAGAGAGTGTGGGAGGAGAGTGGGAAGTGGAAAAAGATGAGAGGAAGAGATTCAAGAGGGAAAATAAAGAAACAAAACATTAAGGAAAATTATCTGTTGATGACAATGTGTATAATATCTTTAACTGGACTAATATACAGTGTATTCATGATGGGAAAATTCATTTTGCGAGCCATAATGACATACAGTGATTGAATATATAAAAAAATAATATATATATAAAGAAATTACCAAACTTTGTTCACTGAGGTGATCTGTATTGTAGTGACTTCTGACAAAAGTATGTATCCATTCCTAAGACATTTTGCTCATTCTTTCTTTTTTACTGCCTAAACATTTAGACTTATCATTTATGATAAAACAATCCATCTGTTCATTTATTCACTATATGTCTACTATTAAAACATAAAAGTTTCCTTTGTTTATTTGTTCATTTTCATTTGTCTTGGGTACCTTTCCCAGGCCTGTATCAGCAAATTCAAATTCAAATTCCAGGAACCTGTCTCCCTGGGTGTACCACAGAAAGGCTTCGCAATCAAGGATTGTACCGGCTTTGAGAAAATGCACATACCTCTTTATCCCTTTTGGGAGATGCTTCCTGGAGGGGTCTGAAATAAGGCTGGAAAGATTGTATCCAATTCTTTAATAATCCTTTAAGTATCTTCTGCTATGTGTTTCAGAATAGTGCCACAGATATATAATTCGCAATGGGGAAAATGAACTTGAATTTTATAGGAACCTAGCGATTATGTTCTTGAAATATGTTCATGCCTTTGCCCGTGGCAGGGAGCCACCCTCCCTGATTTATGGTGCTTGGACCCGAATTTGTAGCTGCTGATTTCTTCTCATCCACTTTTGCTAATAGATTCAGGAAGTCATTTTCGGATGTAGAAACAGTAGATCATAGATAATAAAAGGAGAGCACAGGCAATTTGGGAGGCAGATAAACTTATATAGTTGAGCTCTTCATAGCGTTTCTCTCTGCTTTGCACGGTGGCTGTGGTGCATTGTTCTCTCTTTATTTCCCACTAAATACAAATGCTTTCAAACTGAGCCTTTTCGTGGGCATGGTTGGGGATTGTATCAGGACTGCTCCTGTTAAATACCTCTCTCTCTGTCTCTCTGTCTCTGTTTCTTCTCTCTTCCTGAGAATGTTCTTTGTTCCTTCCTGCTCATTTGGCTTTTCAGCCCTGCTATGTGTAGTTAACATTTAGTCGCTACTGAGCATCATTAAGGGGTCATGGAAGCTGGTGAGAGGAGGCCGAGGGATGGCGCACACAGACCAGCAGCTCAATCAGCTGACCTCTTGATTTATTTCTTGAAAGTGAGCATGGAAGAGGAGAGAGCTAAGGGGACGTGTCAACAAATGTCTGTATTGTATATTTGTCTTTAAGGTCCTGTGTCTAACCACAAAGAGTTCTTGAGGACAGTATATTGTTACAAGATAAACTGCTGTACATACTGTATATTTAGGCACTCTTAACGCAAAATGGTATTTTTCTTTTTTCTTCAGGGCTCTTCTGCCTTGATTTTTTTTTTTTTAACTACTTAGGAAGTTAGATATATTTTCTTGAAGGCAAGGTCTGTGAAAATTCTTTCGTAGAGCTTATGTGCCAAAGCATGCTGTGTAAAGTCAGCCGGAGGTCATTACCGTTTTTATTGAGTGATTATATTATAAATATGTGTTGGGCCTCAATCATAAGCAGATCCTTTATGTGTGTTTTTGAACATTCTGACTCTAAAGTGCTCAATTCCAAATTGGAATATTGATTGTCTGAGGTTACAGCCTTCTTCACATTTCGAATTAGGCCTCAGGGCCCATGTGTCTTTCTGGAGATAAGTTCTTTTTTGCAACTGGGAGATGGAAGGTCTTAAATAGTGGGCCCCGCCAGGTGGAAAACCAAAGCAGACTTGGGTACCATTCTCCCTCTTGTGAATCAGGAGGTATGAAACATTCCATTTTATTGCATCTATAAAGGAATTGTCATCATTTGTAAATGTCCCTGAATTCCTTTCTCGGGTAAGGAAAACATTAATGTGTTCCTCAAATGCTTACTATTTCCATGAAAATGCAATTGAAGAGTTTTTCTTCAATTTTTAAAATATTTTCTCAAATATGTTTTTATGTATTTTATATAACTTAACCACAAGCCTCTTTCCTATATTTTCCAATTCTGTAAACAGCCCTGAGTTTTAAAGTTTGACCCTGATATTTTTAGAGTAGTCAAATATACCTTCACGGTAGTTCTCGAACTTGGTACCATTGACATTTTGTACCAGATCATTCTTTGCCTTGTATTGTAGGACATAAGAGCATCCCTGGCCTCTAACAGGAGATACCAGTAACACTTTCCCTCCACCACTTGTCACAATCAAATTGTGTTCACATGCTGTCTTCTTGGTTGAGAGTCACTTCCTTAAAGTGATGTCCAGTCAGAGCCCCTCAACATTCTAAATACAGAGTGGAGTGAACCTCTGGGGCTTTAAAACAAGATACAGAGCTAAACCTCAGCATTGCAGATACAGTTCATATATGGATTTTCCGTCTAGGTTGTGTGTCTTGAGGGCAGGACTGCAAGTATTCTGTACCCCAGTGGCCTGGGACTGCCAGACAAGAAATAGAGCCTCCAATAAATACTGGTTAGATGAATAAGAGAAACCAATGACTTGACTCTAGATGCTTTCATAGGTATGTATTTCTGTATGTCTATTGAAAACTTACTAATCTTTGGGGCCAGCAGGTGGCGTGGTGTTTAGAGTACTGAACTCCCACATGGTCTACCACAGTTCTAGTCCCAGACCTGTTGGCTTACTTTCTCGTTCTCTTTTTTTTTTTGGAGAGGTTTTTGCTATAAGGCATGTGCAGTCACCAGAAAGACAGAGAGAGACAGAGGGACAGAAAGCGAGAAATCACCTCTCGGGGGGATGGCCATGTCGCAGTCCCTTCTCTTCCATTCTCCTCTCGGGATCTTGGGCACGCATGCACACGCACCCCGCATGAGTTTAAGCCACTGGGTCCAGGATGTGAACCACGGTCGACTATGTGGGAGTCCAGCAACATAGCCATTACGCTAACTGCTGGTTCTCTTTCTCTCCCTCTCTCTGGTGAGCACATGCACTCTCTAGCAAATTAAAAAATAGTAATGATAAATAAAATAAATCTTAAAAAATCCTTATTAATCTTTATTATTCTTTTCTCTCCTAACATCTGAATAGTAGTGGACACATAGCAGACATTTTGTAGTGGTTGGTTGAATGGCTTCCTGACACATGAAGGGTACATTAAGGTGATGAGTTAAGAAAACAAAGTGACTATAAGTCTGTGCAGTTGGATGTGAGATCCTCCACAATGAACACCCTACAGGGTTTTGCTTTGCCTCTTTGGAAACCCACACTTGATGTCTCAGTTTTTCTGGTCCAAGGAGGCCTGTCTGTCTCTGAATACCTCTACTGGTGAGATAAAGAACACTGTAGTTTAGTAGGGCATGAATTATTTTATTTTACCGCCCCAGATCATCACAACTGTGTAAAATAGCTGTTGCTTATTCCCATAACTCCTCCGTCTACCCTGCTGGGGCTATGACCAGCCTCATGGTGATGGCTCTATTTCGAAGCCTGCATTTAAAGTTATAAAAAAGTCAGAGGACAGAAGCCATTTCCAAGATTTATGCTGAAACAGCACAAAAGTTTAGTGTTATCAGGAGGTATTTGAAATCACTCTTTCAACTTTAGATTTAAATTCGTTTTCTTGGCCTTTGACCACTACAATGGTGTGATTTTTGAAAGGACCGTTAAAAAAAAAAACATTTACAAGGTACAGTGGATATCTAGGTCAGGACTCAAGGCTTGAGGAAGAAAGTGAAATTAAAGGTACCTTCAGTTACAATTCAGAGAGGATAGTAGTAATGACCTGGCTCAAACTTCTCCATTTCCAGGTGAAGAAACTTTAAGTCATTGGATGATGACATAACTCATCTAAAGTCACAGGTGTGTGTGTGTGTGTGTGTGTGTGTGTGTGTGTGTGTGTGTGTGTGCGCACGTGCGTGTGCGTGTGTATGTGCTCTTTGTCTTTTAAGTATGTTTCTTTTACTCTTCTGTCTCTTTCTCTCCCTTGACCCAATAGAACTAGACATCAGATTCACATGCGCAGTTAAACTATGATTTTCTTCGACTGCTAATGCATTTCACCTAAATACAGTAATTTAGAGATAGACAAATGCATTTTTTTCTTTTGTTTGTGAGTAAATAGTGTTCCAAGGAATGAGAATTGTGCTGGTGACTTACTTTTTTTTTTAAAAGGCTAGGAACTGCTTGAAGCTGCAACTTGAGTCCAGATCTTCTCTTGATCCAGTTACCCTTTCACTAAAGCATGCAGCTATATTATTACTTTATTTTGTGCCCCCTTTATTTCAATCATTCATATATTTTTTTTTGAGAGATTTTCACTGTAGGGCGTGTGCGCTCGCCAGACAGACAGAGAGAGACATAGAGACAGAAAGTGAGAAATCACCCCCCAGGGGGGATGGTCACGCCGCAATCCCTTCTCCTCCATTCTCCTCTTGGGATCTTGGGCACGCACGCACACGCGCCCGGCGTGAGTTTTAAGCCACCGGGTCCGGGACACGAACCACGGTCGACTACGTGGGAATCCAGCGACATAGCCATTACGCTAACTGCTGGTTCCCAATCATTCATATTTTCATTAGCAAATATTTCCCAACCAGCTGCTCTGTGTGGGGTAACAAAACACAGCTGTCAGCAAAGCATGTCCCCTGCCCTCAGGAGCTTACCTTTTAGTGAGGAGACCGAGAAACAAGCAGAAGTTACCTAAAGAGTGTTGTGTAGGAGGTAAGAAGATTGGGTTGGGTCTGCAGGTGGGGGTTGTCTATGTGGGCTCTTGTTGGGGGTAACACTGGGGAATAGTCCTTCCAACAGAATGTCATTCATCTCGAGGGCTGTGAAGAAAAGCCAAGCGAGGTGGGAAGCCTGGAAAGGCAGAGTAATGCCACAGAAGAACACAGGCCTTGATTAAAGATCTGGCACCATGACTTTTTAGCTGGGTGATCTTATAATAGCTCACCACTCAGCACTCTTCCCCTCACGCAGTAAAATCAGGAAGATCATTATAGTAACACTTTGATTACACTCACAGATATACTTTTTTCGAGTGCTAAATCTCTGGCCTTGTGTTAAGTGCCTGCATATTAACACGATTCCTGTGTTCCAGAAGGCAAGGTTCCCTGGTGGGTTCCAAGGAGAGATTTGGTTTTATCCCAAATCTAAATACAGAGCCCAAGTTTAGAAGCTGTACTGCCTCGAGAGTAGAAGACTTCCCTTGGGATTCAATGCGCTGATATAATTAGAGGGAGTTATACACTATGCAAATGTTAATTATTTATTCTGTATAATGCAGTTTCTTCTATGTCCTCTTTGGAGGACATAATATATATATCCCACTTGTATTTCTTATCCACTACTTTTCTATCCATGATGATAGGCAACATATAAAAAAGAAAATGCTTATTAGGACTATTGAACAGGTTAGCTGATGGGGAGAAATGTATTTTGCTGATTTTTAAAATTTCTTTAGATAATCCCTTGAATTTGTATTATCTTTGATATGATAAGTGTCAAACCCTGAGAGAGGCTTCTCCTTCCTGTTCCCCTCTTCATCCCCTGGTTTGTTGTCCCCCACACCCCAGGTTTTTGCCATCAGGCATGTGCACTCATCAGAGACACAGACAGAGAGAGGAAAAGTGAGAAATCACCCCCAGGCCCCCACTTCTCCTCATCTCCTCCTGGGATTTTGGGCAAACATGTACATGTACGTGGTGTGAATTTCAAGCCACCAGTTTCAGAACTTGAACTGTGGTCAGCCAAGTGGGAGTCCAGTACCTTAATGCTGTACCACCTGCTGGTCCCAATTTGTTGGGTTTTGATTCTTACGGATTGAATTCTTGCTCTCTGCTTGTCATTGTGTTGAGGCCTCATGCATCCATAGCAAAAAGCAGGAATGAGGAACTAAGCTCTGGCTTGCTGCTAGCAAGTGCAGGAGTCAGGGATCAATTTTGGAGTTGTCTAACTCCAACATCTAAGCTGTTATCATTAAGCACTATTGCCTGTCCCTTGATTCAAACTAAACCTTTTTATTATTTTTTATTTTATTTAAGAGAGATTTTTTCTATAGGCATGTGCACTTGCCAGAGAGAGAGAGAGAGATAGAAGGCAGGAAATAACCCCCAAGGGAGGATGACCACACTGCAATCCATTCTCCTCCATTTTCCACTCGGGATTTTGGATGTTCATGCACATGTGCTTGGCATGAGTTTTAAGCCACTGGGTCCAGGATTCAAACTGTAGTCAACTACATGGAACATAACCATCATGTTATCTGCGGGTCTCTCGAGTTAATTTCTGGGGGCATTTTTTGGCACTATAATGGAACAAATGTAGTGATGACTTCCCTAGAATCCTAACTACATCCTTTCAGTCCCCATTCAGACACCTTCTTGATTTGTGACCCTTAGTGTGTTTCCAGGGCAAGCCTTTATTTTATTTATTTATTTATCTTTCATTCAGGAAGGTGAGAAGTGAAAATACCTCTTTGGTAAGTTGACCCATATTCAGTGGAAAGGCAAATACATGGGGTGATGGTTAGATAGATGCCAATTTGGGAACCTTTGCTCTGTGACTGATTCGATTCTTACTGCAGTCTGTGAGGTAGATGGTACTGTTTTCATTCTACAGAGGAGGGAATGGAAACATGCAAATATAAGACTGAATCATTGATGCCTAACCCCTTGAGGGCCTCTGGAATTGTGTGAGGCCCAGGTCCCCAAACAACTAAAGCATCTATTTCTGATTAAAAATTCTGTCAGTCTTCAAAGCACTTGCTTTCTTCCAGAATACCATTTTATATGATTTTTATATAGCCATTTTACAAGCCCAAGTTTTATTCTTCCTATCTCTTCTCGGAGATGTTTTGAATAGCAGGTGGAATAAGAACACAGTCTCTGCAGTTTTCAGCCTGGACCCCGCCCCTGTCACGTGCCTGCTATGTGGCATTGGGCAAATTCCCTAATCATTTTGAGGCTCCATTTCCTTACCATTAAAGTAAGGGTAGTATTGTCAACACTTTGGGATTATTGTAAAAATTAAATGAGTTAATTTTTATAGGTGTGATGCTTAGAATACACTCTGACATGTGATGAGATTTCTCTTTATGTACTAGCTATATAATTAGGAGGTATTATTATTTAATTTTCAAACGGAAGCCACCACTATATGCCAAACACTGTGCTTGATTATGGAGTGCTTTCCTGGTATCCCGTTTAGCTCTGACTTTCAGTGATAGTTTTAAACAGTCAAACCTTCCATCTCTAGGGGAAGTACTGTTGGCTCCAGAAGACTTACTGACTCTGCACTTACAAATCATTATGTGGGAAATGAAAAATGCATTTAGTTATTACTTTCTTTTACTCATCTTGCTCACGTAGGTGGGTTGCATTTTACTACCCAATTAAGAATAAGAAAAAAAAAGTGAAAGGAAGCACATTTGTAGCTTATGTGTGGGTTGAAATTTCCTGTGATGAGAAACAAACTCATACATAGTAAAGACAATAGGTCTATTTAAATGGGGAAAATCCATGGGTAACAGAATATACAGTAATGCTGTTTTGCTATTTTGATCCGGGACAAGAAAGGAACCAATATATTGGCACATTTTGTCCTTGGCAAAAGCTGATCCTGCAAAGAACAGGACACATTTAGATATGAAAATTATATTCAGATCACCAATTTGCATAGTTCTTTCTTTCTGCCCACCTTTCCACTGCTGCATGTATCAGGAGATAAATTTTCCAACCTCATGTAAACCAGATCAAACAGGCATCAGCTGTAAAGATGGTGTATATCCTCTTTGGAACTAGCTTGTAAATAACAATTTCTCCTTGGCTACTATTTGCAGGTTTTAGCAGGGTACGGTGAATGAAGCCTAGACATTAGGGTCAGATTGTCTACATCTGCTCTTTTATAATTGTAACTATCTAGGCAACCTTGAGCAGGGCACAACATCTTTTCAAAACTCTTCCCTTCTCTGCAGCTTGGGGAGGGTAATAATACTTGCCCTGTCTATCAAAAGCCCGTACAGTGGATAACCTGTAGGCATGGCAAATGGTGCATAGACTTTGCAGCCAGAGAGACCTCACCTGAGTCTTAATCTTTGTACTACTTTGAACTGCAGAACCGTATTTTCATCACCTGCAAAACGAAGGTGTTACTACCTGTGTTGCTAAACAGTGGTGGATTTAATGGTGTATCATGCATTTAGTTTTAACATCACAGTTCTTTTAAGAAATACATAATATTTGGGCCCTCTAACCATTTTTTTTTAAATTGTGAAATACAACAGGTATACAAAGGAATATGACAACATATGTGGACAATTAATGGACATTAATAAAAACAAAAACCCAGGTACCTACTTTTCAGGCGAAGGTGGAACGCCCTGCCTCTTCAGAGCCTTTTTTTGATAGTATCCCCTACTCTCCTTCTCAGGTAACTGCCAATGGTTTCTTTGAAATCTCTTCTTATGTATCCCTAAACAATTTATTATTTTATTTTGCCTACTCTTCAACTTTTCTTTTTTCTTTTTTTTTTTTTTTGTTTTGTTTTGTTTGGAGAGGTTTTGCTATAGGGCATGTGTGCTTGCCAGAAAGACAGAGAGGGACAGAGAGACAGAAAGCAAGAAATCACCCCCTGGGGAGATGGCCACGCCACAACCCCTTCTCCTCCATTCTCTTCTCGGGATCTTGGGCTCATGTATACACATGTGCCCGGTGTGAGTTTAAGCCACTGGGTCTGGGACTAAAACCGCCATCGAGTAGATGGGAATCCAGCGACCGCCATTATGCCAACTGCTGGTCCCGTGCTCTTGAACTTTCTCCAAGTGAAATCACATTATAAAATATTCTCATGACCTTAGTTCTCATTATGTTTTCCAGATTTCTGGATATTGGTGTATATAGGTATAGTTCCTTAATTTTCACAGCTTTATAGTATTCTACTCAGAACACCCCTTTATTTATTTTCTGATCTAGTAATGGGGGAGGCATTTCCAGTATTTTTGTTATTATGAAATACATTGCTTAAGTCAAGAAAGTACTTGCAGGTCATTTAGTCTGATATCCGGCCTTGCTTGGTGCTTTTACAGATAAACCAGCTGTGGCCTACAAGAGCAAGTGCTTCCCAAGGTTTTACAGCTAGTGAGCGGAAGGGTAAGGCCAGTAGCCCAAGTTTGTTGTCATGTTTTTGCTCATCTGTGTGACTAAACCACATGTTGGATGGTTAGTCTTCTGATTTTAATGGCTTCTTCATGCTATTGATCTTTTGTTTTGGAATTTTCATTGGGGCTAAATTTTTAATACTCTTCCTAGATATATGCTTGGCATACACTGCTGAAATGATTTTTCTCTCAAGCGCCCAAAGTTGGGACAGTGCTGACTTCTCATGGGCCCTGTCCCATTAACGCTAGCTAAAGGCACCCCCCATGGCTATGAACCTGTCCATAGCGTCTCTATCTCTTCAGCTGTGAGAGCCTCTGAGACATGTTTCAACCAGAGAAGAAATCAAAATATACCCAAAATGGCCAAGAGGGAAAACTGCCGAAGAAAGATCTGAATCCTTACAAGGCACTTTCTTAGGAAATGTCCCTTTACTATAAATAGGAATGGATATTCACTTTTAGGCCCCCTTTTTTTAAAAAAAAATAAACTCTAGGACTGAAATTAGATTTGAGGCTGATGGAATGAATATAGGATGGGGTGATTCTATGCTGTGCTAGGACACGTCTCAACATTTGGAGCAGCTGGCGCAGTGGAACAGCTGAGCCACAAACAAATATCAGCTGATTTTAGCATTTCTTATTTCGAGATGTCCTGGTTTGTTAACTCCAGCATTTGGCTCACTTATTCATGAAGCCCCCAGCCCTTTATTCCCCTCTACCACTGCCTGGGATGCAGTACAACCTTGGGAAAGCCCCTTGCCTTTCTGGGTCTCAGTGCCCTGCCTTCTAATGGGGGGGAGGGGTAGTCAGTGTTCATTAAGGGTTTATAATATGCCAAGCACCGTGCCAAGTACTTTCCATTTTCACTCACTTAGTTTTACAACACTATAAGGAAATAATTATTATTTCTATTATTTAAGTTTTTTTGCCATAGGATGTGTGTGTTTGCTAGAGAGAGAGTGAGAGGGAAAGTAAGAAATCACCCCCTAGGGGGATGGCCATGCCACAGTCCCTTCTTCTCTATTCTCCTCCTGAGATTTTGAGCACATATGCACACACGCACAGCATGAGTTTCAAGTTGCTAAGTCCAGAACTTGACCCATGGTTGGCCATGTAGGAGTCTAATGCCTTAACCACTACACCATCTGCTAGTCCCTAGGAAAGAACGATTATTATTGCCATTTTACAATAAAGAATTTGAGCACAGGAAAACAAGGCACAATTGGCCAGTTTGTCTCCATTAAACAAGGGACTCAGAAACTTGTTCTTGGTGGGATCTGTTTGGCATTTTTCCCTCATGCTTTGTATATTGTAGGTATCCCTTCTCCCACACATTGCATTCACCACTAATGCCTGGTCGTTACACTATCTGTCACCAGAAGACTGCAGAATGTGGTTAGGATCCTGACTTCTTGACACACATTTGTCTATATAGAGTATCCCTGTTTCTGTCACTGTCAGAGGCTCTAACTCCTCCAAGTTTAGGAGCCACAGATGTAGATGTTAAAGTCACCAAGACAACAAACCAGTGTAACCAACCATTGGAGACAATGAAGTAGATCCATTTTGCCTAGGAATGAATCAATTTTCAAAGGATTTGACTGGTGACTTTTTAGTGATCTGTTCAAATATATTAAAATTGAGAAATTACAATGGAAACTCATCATAAGGAACTCTCCTAAAATATGAAAAGCAGGGCTTGCCCCAAAGCCTGGAGGTTAAGTGAAGTTGGATTCCATGTGGTCAACCACAGTTCAAATCCTGGCACTATTGGATTGAAAAACATGTCAGGCGTATGTATGTGCATACCAGTATTCAGACAAGTGGAAGAAATGGAGAGGGAGGGATTGCGACATGCCAATGCCATTGGAGAGTACTTTCTCCCTCTCAGTGTCCCTGTGTCTGTCTCCCCTCTCTCTCTCTCGCACGCGCGAGCACAGTCTCTGACAACTTATAAAAAGGAAAGAAAAGAAAAATAGCAACCTATTTTATGAGTTTTACTATACTTAGTCCAAATATTTCATCTTTATACCTTTTCACTAAAGAATTTTGAAGAATTTCAAAGGAATTTAAAATGATTCTGCTTATTACTTATTCAAAGATAGTGACAGAAACTCTAAAAGTAAAGCGTAAAGGATTTTGTATGCACAGTGAGCATGTGCACTTCCATGCCCATGCATGCATAAAGTTTGGGTGGGTGTCTTAGTTTATTTGAAACACTTATCATAGGAACCAGTAGATGGCATAATGGTTACATCGCTGGACTCCCATGTACTCAATTGTGGTTCAAGTCCTGGACGATGCGGCTTAAAATTCATGCTGGGTGTGTGCATTTACATACCTCAAATCCTGAGAAGAGACTGGACAAAGGATTGCAGCCTGGCCATCCCCCCTGGGGGGTGATATTTCTTGCTACTTATCTCTGTGTCTCTGTCTCTCTGGCTAGCACACACGCCCTATAGCAAAACTCTCTGTAAAGAAAAAAAAAAGAAATACTATTATAAAACACCCTGAACTAGGCTGCTTACAAACAACAACCATTTATTCCTCACAGTTCTGGAGGCTGGAAATTCCAAGATCAAAGTAATGAAAATTTGGTGTATGGTAAGGACCCATTTCCTGGTTTAAAGATGGTGCCTTCTGGGATCAGCAAATGGTGTAATGGTTATGTCACTGGACTCCCATGTAGTCAACTGAGGTTTGAGTCCCAGACCCAGTGGCCTAAAACTCATATCAGGCACAAGTGCTTGCCCAAAATCCCAAGAGGAAAATAGAAAAGGGATTGCAGTGTGGCATCCCACTGAGGGGTTGGTTTCTGGCTTTTGGTCTGTCTGTCTCTCCAGCAAGTGCACACACCCTATAACAAAAACTCTCTCTAAACAAACAAACAAACAAACAAACAAACAAAAAAAGATGGTGTCTTCTAATTGTGTTTACATGTGATGGAAGGAGAAAGGCAGCTATCTGGGCCTCTTTTACAGGAGCACTAATCCCACTCACGAGGGCTTCTCTCTCATGACCTCATCACCTTCCACCTTAAAGGTCCCACCTTCTAATACCATCATCTCGGTAATTAGGTTTCAGCATAATTATTTTGGAGGCAACACAGACATTCAAACCATAGTAGTAGATGATCAGTTTAAAGTTAAACTTATACTTGGCATCCTTGAGAAATATAGCAGTAACCTTCCTTTGCTAAGCTGCAGCAAGTCTATAGTTATTGAATGATAATAGTAATAAATATTAGCAATGGTTTACGTTTATCGAGCATATGTTTTGTGTTAAGCCCTCCCTTAAGGACTCTACATGGATTAACAAATATAATTATCAGAACATCTGAAGCAGGTATTATTACTTTTGTCTATTAAAGTAATCTGAAGGATTTACCCAAGGTAAGTATGAGAGCCAGACTGAAATATATCCAGTTAAATCCAATGGCAGGTTTCTGACATGGAACAGATTACTATATTCATGCTTTGACATGGCTTCTTTGTGTTTACTTAACTCTGAGACTTGTTCCTTTTCCTATAAGGTGAAGACATTAAACATTGATAAAACCTAATATGGGATAACATCTTTACATATGGTATTGGTTCTTTAATACTAGCCTATGCATATATTCATCATTGATGTTTTTCTGATTGGTATTGTATCATTACCCATTTGTCTTCCTCTTAGAATAGGAGTTATCAATTTATCTATCTATTGGTGATCTTTTGCTTTAGTAAATAACAATTTCTCCTTGCCTACTATTTGCAGGTAACAAGCCACCCCAGAATCTTAGTAGTTCTTCAAGTTGGCTGTGGCTCGGTTCCAAAAGTCTTTTTATTTTAGGAATCCAGCCTTTGGGAACAGCCCCATCTGGGCTCTGTGATTCTTATGGCGGAGGGCAGAAATGCAGAAGTCTCAACTGAATAACTTAAGTGTGTTTATAGTTTCTGTTCAGTTTTGGTGTACATTATGTCCACTTATATTCCATTGGCCAAAGCAAGTTACCTGGCCTTGCCCTGGAGCAAAGAATGTTCTGCATTTACCTTGAAATGCTGGCAGTCTCAGGGCAAAAGATATGGAGGAATAATCCTCAGGCTGAAAAGGACACAGATATTGAAAAACATCATACATTATCCTGTCATTTGGGTGTTCCTAGAACTCCGTTTTTATTCCAAATGAAGCAAGCTTAGAGATGTTACATATATATTGAGAGTCATATAATTATGTGATTTGAACTAGTTATTTGATTCCATGTCTGTGCTCTTTCCCCATCTGGCTTCCAGGTTCATCTCTTTCTGCTCTAAAACATATGCTGTCTACTTGGGACATACTGAGTTTTATGTAATTCACCAAAGCAATGTGTGCAATTCATGTATCTGTAACTTAGTGTATGATGTCGCATACGTAATTGTGTTTTCCTCTTTCAGTGCAACTGAACACTCTCTTTTTTAACTGAAGGCATATGAAAGTATTTATTTCCCTTAGGCTGATACAGGAGCCTTCACTCAGTGTGCTCTGTGGTGACCTCTCTTCCCTCACGGTGCTTGTGTTTTAATCACATGCGTGTGTGTGTACTTATCCTCTCCCTCCCATAGACTGAGAATTTCTGTAAGGCAGTGGGAGGAGACAGCTTTTTACCTATGGATCCTACATAGTAAGTGGCAATTAAAAGGTGTCATAAAGTGCATCAAAACAATGTAGTTCTCTTATATAAGAATGAGATTTGCCATTGCGGGGTCAGTAATCATGCATTTCATATACAGTGTTGAGTATGTTGGGTTTCAATCATTCAGAACAAAGGGCCTGGGAAATTGGTCCACTATCATGACTTACACGTGTTCTGTCTTCAGATTGTTCTTTCTTTTAAAACTCAGCAATTTTAGTACAATGTGTTTCCAAAGTGATTTTTATCCCTCCATTTTCTGGTATAAAATAGGCTCCAATTATTCTCTTTAATTAAGTGGTTTTATTTTATTAATTGTTTCTAACTTACAGAATTCCCTAGAGACCCTTTACATGTTTCCAAATGAAGGCAGGAAGAAAAGCGCATTAATTATACACACAAACTCCTTTTGGCGAATTAAACATGATGCACAGTGAACATGAAATGACTCGCCCTCCTGAGCTATCAATCTTGTCATTAGCGATGGCTTGTATTAGTAGTATTGACATGGGCTTATCCAAATTGGATTCTGCAAAGAGTCATTTTAATTTTGCACAAATGTAAGAAGACAAAGTAGTTTGTTGTACAGGGTTTATTTATTTATTTATTTATTTATTTTAACCCTTTCTTTTGTGGAGTGACTGGGGGTATTCTGTTTGTAATATCACCTAGTATTTCATAATGCTTGAGAGTATTTTAAGCACTGGGCCAAATGTTATCTTATTAAGGCAATCCTGAGAGATAAATGAGTTCTGCAGATGAAGAAAATGAGATTCTGCAGTAAAAGGTTTTACCCCAAATCATACAGTCAGGAAGAAGTCAAGCCTTTTTGAGTTACTACTATTTGTTTTTAAACATTCCCTGGGCAGAGATGGGGGGTGAGTTTGGTCTAAACCCCTTTCCTTTTTTTTTTTTTTTTTTTTTTTTTTTGATTTGAGAAATTTTTGCTATAGGATGCATGCACTCACCAGAAAGACAGAGAGATAGAAAGTTAGAAATCAACCCCGGGGGAAATGGCCATGCTACAATCCCTTCTCTTCCATTCTTCTCTTGGGATCTTGGGCACGACGCGCACGTGCCCAGCATGAATTTAAGCTGGGACACGAACCGTGGTCAACTTCATGGGAGTCCAGTGATGTAGCCTTTATGCCATCTGCTGGTCCCAGGATGTGTTTATTTTAAATCGTTAATTCAGTAAGTATGTCTGTTATGTGCTAGGATGTATCAGTGAGAAAATACTACAGGTTTTGAACCTGTACTGTATGCCAGACACTATTCTATGTGCTTTATAGGATTATTTCAGTTAATCTATGCAATGACCTTGTAAGGTAGAGTTGCTATTGTTCCCAATGTATAGCTGAGGTACAGAAAGATGAAGTTAAGTATTTTAAGGGCATATGACTAGAAAGTGGCAGAGTTGGAATTGAACCCAGAGTGGGCACAAAATCCTCAGCTCTTATCTACCACTTCTCCAGCAGTGCTGTCCTTCTGTTTGTTTGCATGTGTTCTGTTGTAAGAGGCTGTCACAGTTTCAAAGCAGTGTTATGATATTCTGTGGAAGTGATAGGATGGTGTCATGGAAGGTAGTCGTCAGTCCCCAAGGAAGCATGGACACATGGCTTTAGAACCCTCATTTGTCCACTGCTCAGTTTTGATCTTATAAACTGCATTGTTTACAAAGCATATTTCCAAGATTTATATATTTTTGAATTGAGTGTATTGCAATACTTAGAAATGTCCTAGGAGGGTTATTCCTCTTCTGACCTAACTAACAAGGGAACCCATTAGGTTGATGGCCCAATTCCACGAAGCAGAAGCCACTCGTTGAGTCCCTGCTATGTGCCAGAAGACTAGGGCCTCGTTCTTGTCCTCAGAAGCTGCCCAGGGAGTGGAAATAAATATGTGAACAAAAATAAAACAGGAGTGGACATTTACTGAGGACCTACTTTATGCTGGTTATTCTAAGTTCGTTATGGAACTTTTCAATGTAACTAATTTTAAAGTAGGAATTGTACTGGATTTCTGTAGATCAGAAGATTGAATTAGCAAATTTAAGTACTATGGCCATTTTTAAAAAGAGACTTTTGCTATAAGGTGTATGAGCTCACCAGAGAGACAGACAGAAGGTGAGCAATTTCCCCCACCCCCCCGGGGGGATGGTCATGCCGCCCTTTCTCCTTCATTCTCCTCTTGGGATTCGGGACACTCATGCACATGTTCCAGGTGTTAGTTTTAAGCTACCATGTCTGGGACTCGAACTGCAGTTGACTATGTAGGAGTCCAGCAACATAACCATTATACCATCTGCTGGTCCCCAACATGGCCACTTTTAAGTCAAGGATTTCCTTCCAGATAAAATGTCCAGATAATTGAGTATTTACTGTTTTTGGAAAAATTATGTCCATTCACCATGAGTAGCCATTGAATATTTACTATGCTTTAATTACTGTTCTAGACTTAAGAAATAGAGTGGTAGGGAAAAAAAAGTCCCTGCTCTCATGGAGCTTGTACGTTAGTGAAGGCAGATAGACACTAAATAAAAGAAATAAGGAAATCCAGTACTGGTTGTGCTAAGTGTAATGGAGACCAGTTAAGTAGGGAAGAGGGGATAACAAGTGAGTTAGGTTGAAATTTTAAATCGCAAAGAGAATGTGTGCATGTGTGTGTATGTTTATTGAGGTTTAATTAAAAATCTAGCCACCACAGCCAATTCTGCTTAAAGCTTATTATCTCTCTCCACTGCCTTCAGAAAATTCTTATGTCTAAAGCTTTTCCTAACAGGAGCTTGCCTACCTCTCCAGACTTGTTCCTATCACTCCTCTACAAACTGCTCCAGCTCTACTGATCTGTCTGCAGCCCCTTGAATATACCATGTCTTTTCAGCCTTGTGCCTTTGCATGCACTACTTCCTCTGCTCACCACACATCCACCTCATTTCGGAAGTTTTTCTACGCATCCTCGCTTCTTGCTTCCCACCAACTCCTCTGTCTCTCTGTAGCCCCAGTGTTCTGTATCACACTGTATTGAGGATGACTGTGTGTGGGTGATTCTCTACGAGCAGACTTTGAATTCTTCCATCAGGGAATAATTTTCTCTGTAAGTGCCTAATAAATGTGCAAGGAACTAATGGTAGGTAGATACATAGGTAGGTAAGAAAAAGGATGGAAAGAAGGGAAGATAAGCTAGGAAAGGAACAAAGTATTAATAATTACAAAGGAAGTTAGAAAGGGAGTAGAGAAGGAGGCAAAGAAGAGAGAAGAAAAAAGGCAGAGGAGGAAAGGAAGAAATCAGAGGTTTAAAAGAAGAAAATTAGAAACATTCCTTTGGACATTGTGCATAAGAACATGTAGTTTGTTTCCTCCTGGCAACTCTCTGTCCCTCTTTAGTGGATCTCATCTTACTCTTCTGGTCAGTATGACACTGAGTTACCCATGGTCCTTAGGACTTAACTCTGCTCATAGTGGAGAAGACAAGACCAATGGCAGAATATGCCTGTACAAATTTCTGATTGCACACCCCCCCCTTCCCAAGAGCATGATGAATCGTGGACGTCCTGATTGAAAATTCTAATCACAGCTTTACAGTCCTTCAGATTCCAACCGTTGACAGTTGATTCACTCCTTTTCATGTCTGCTGCCTCTCTCTAGTTATGGTGGCTCTTATGCATGAGTCTATCATTAGCAGACAAAGCATGATGGATTGGTCAGGGTTCCCTTCATCCTTAGAACCTGGGAAATGCTGCTTTTTTTCAGAATCCCAGGGCCCGTGTGGGACAGTGTCATGAATGAAAGAAGAAAGTAATGCAATATTGGATATGCCTGTTTGCTGCTACTGTTTAGAAAAAGTGATGCATTATGGGGAATGTAAGTATGTAGTGTGCATCCCCACTCCCAGCGACTGATGCAGAAAATCATTGACTGCAATCAATGCATCAACGGAGTCTGGCGATTTCATTGAAGATGTCATACCCCTTTCAAGATCGGACTAGTAAACAATTTCCAAAATTGAATCTCATAAAGAAGAATCAACCTATACAAAGTCCTAGGATTTTTGAAATGAGCTAAGGTCCAAAAGGATTAGGATTGATTGGGTTTTTATCTTGGAAGTAGGTTCAGAGCAGTTCTCAAATCTGTGGTCCCTCTGGATATGATGCTATGAGTGTCAGCCGGATACTACTTTATTTTTATTTTTTAATTTGATTCTAGGGCCCAGAGTCTGTATTTAATGTTTCAGTGAGCAAAATAGTTATGTGTGGCTCCAATGAAAGATTGATAGAAGCGATTTTCAGATGTGGAATCAAAACGAAGTGAAAAAAAAAAAAGTCACTTTTAAATAAAACGCACTTCTTGGAGGCATCATGTGGTCTTGTAATAAATGAACTCATGGCCCGAAGTTGACAGGTTTTGAAGGAGAATTTCTTTCAGAAATTTGAGGGGATTCATTTTTATGATTAACTGTGGTTAAAACAATTACTAGAGAATGCTTAAGCCAAAGGAAAAGAAGCTTTGAGGTGTTTCTGGGTAACATCCGGCTGCCTTGGATGTGTGAAGTTGTACATTTGTGACATTTGGCCAGAAGCCCTGCAGCTCTGGGAATGCATGGTCACCCCAGCCTCATCTGTTACATGTGGTTTGGGAGGGGGAGGAACAGGGAGCTGTGGCAGGAGCAATGGGGAGAGGTCCTCTGGCTTTCAACTTGGGCCTGCAGGCCACCTTAACTCCACACAGCTCCCTTTCTGGTACTTAAAACTGGGACAGATAAGATAGAAATGGTTGCTGAGGGCCAGCCAATGGCTTAGTAGTTAAGGTAGCTAGATTGCACATGGTTGACAGCGTGGTTTGAGTCCTGACCCAGCGGGTTGAAACACAGGCTGCGGGCGCATGTGCATGCATGACCAAAATCCTGAGAGGACAGTGGAGTAGAGGAATTGTTGCATGACCATTCCCCTGGGGAGTACTAGAAAGCACTCATTTTCTGTTTCTGGAAAGCACACATGCCCTATGGCAAAAAATAAACACATAAAAGTAAGATGCAAACTGTTTTCTAAAAAAAGAAAGGAAGAAATGGATGTTTGAGCATCTAGCATAGGACCTTGTATATACCCAAGAAATGGTAAATAAAACAACGGCGAGTATCACAAGTGGTCATTTGACCAACATGGATGAGCATTTACTGTTTTTTTTTTGAAACAGGAAGCTCTGTGCTTCATATTGTGCAAAGATTTACCATTAATCTCAAGGATCTTATAACCCAGGGAAAAGGTGAATTGATTAATAAGGAATGGAAAACCATGGGCAGATTAGGAGAGGTCTTTAAAAGAATTCATAGCAAATGCATGTTATGAAAAAATTATGCACAGATCTCAAAATTTCTGGCATTAGAATAAACTTGTAGTTTAATTCCTTTTTTTTTTTTCACAAATTTCTTGAATTCTTCTCATGGGACAGGACAACCATATCCTCCTTACGGACAGAGAGAGTATTTGCTCAGTCTTGTCATTGAGTCTAGCTTGGTGTCTGGTTCATGTAAAGTACTCAGTTAATAGCTGCTGAATAAATTTGAGTCTAGTGGCACAATGATAATGTGCTGTTTAAGTGATCCTGGATCCATAGAGTCCTGTTAATCTGTAAGTGCCGGGCACTCATGTCGATGATCCTGGCATGAAAGACGGGGGGGGGGGGGGGGGGGGGGGGACACCTGGAGGCGGGCAAGGGGCTAACTGTGGTATGAGACCCTGTTGAGAGTATTCACCTGTCTTTTCTTCTTTCTTTCCTTCTTTAACTTGAAAGAACATTGAGTTGAAAAGAGAATGAGTGGGAGTGGAAGGTAAAATTGAAAAGCCTCATGTATTAGGATTCTCCAGAAAAACAGAACCAAGAGGACATACATATACAGAGAGAAAGAGAGATTTACTACAAACACTTTGCTCACACAGTTTGGGAGCTTGGCAAGTCCCGGAGTCTGCAGTATACGGCCACTAGGCTTGAGACTCAGGGGATTCAATAGTACAATACAGATGAATTTCAAAGGTGATCTGCTATGGATACTCTCTTGTTTGGGAAGCTAGTCTTTTTGTTCTGGTTAGGCTTTTGATGGATTCAAGTAGGGCGCCACTTCATGGTGGCTGAGGCCACATGGGAGGCCACCTAAACAGGCCCAACCTAAACAGGCCAGGCATGGTGATACATACCTGTGGTCCCAGCTGGGAAGCAGGGGCAGGAAGATCATGTTGTGGCAAGACCCTGTCAAAAATACTGCTCTCTTTTCCTTCCAATCTCTCTTGCTTTGAAAATATAAAAACAAGGAGCCAACAGTTGGCATAATGGTTAAAGCACTGAACTCTTGTGTGGCCAACTGCAGTTCAAGTCTGAGATCTGGCAGCTTGAGACTCACACGAGGCATGTGTGCATGAGTGCGTTCCCAAAGTCCCAAGAGGAGAATAAGGAGAAGCGATTGTATTGTGGCCATCCCCCTGGGGGTGATTTCTTGCTTTCTGTCTCTCTCTCTCTCTGGTGAGCATATGTGCCCTATAGCAAAACTCTCCAAAAAATAAAATGAAATAACTGACTTAAATGTTAATCTCATCCAAAAACGCCCTCCATGTTGACACATAAAATTAAATGTCATACCTTAGACAAAATGACTTCAAAATGACACATCAGGAAAAGTTCTAAATTACTAGAATGCCTTGGTTTAAGGATATTAATTTCCTCACTTTTTGTGTTATATATAGGCAAATTATTTAGTTTCTGTGACTCCATTTCTTTGTATGTAACATAGAAATGATAGTACTGCCTCTTCCTCAGAGTGGATGTACAGTTTAAGCAAGACAATGCAGGCATTATAGTGAGCACTTGATAAACAGTTATTATTATTGATGGTTTTAGAAATATACAAGATTTGGAGCCTGGCAAGTAGCATGGTAGTTAAGGTACTGACTCCCACATGGCTGAATGCAGTTTGAGTCCCAGATCTGGCAGCTTGAAAATGATGCAGGACACCTGTTCGTGCATGCATGTATGCCCCAAATCCCAGGAGAATGGAGGAGACAGGATTGTAGCATGGCCCTCCCTCCTGGGAGGTGATTTCTCACTTTTCCTCTCTGTGTCTCTCTCTGGTGAGTACACATACCTGTGACAAAAACCTGTTTAAGAAAAATAATAAATATATAAGCTTTTAAGTTTAGGGACATCCTATTCAAGCCTAACTTTTTGTACATTTCTTTTTGTTATGGTATGTGCAAACTTGCCAGAAAGAGAGGAGAGAGAAAGAGAGGAAAAGCACTCCTCAGTGGATACAGTTATGCTGAAGTCCTTTTTCCTCCATTGCTTCATCCTATCAGGATTTGGGGCACGTGTCCTGTATGCTTTACCAGCCACCAGCACCGGCATTCCAACCACAATTGGCTGTGCAGAATTTGGTGCCCTATGCACAGGCCTTAACAGTTCCATTGTGGGGCTGGCCTCACCTACATTTTAAAGGCATACTTTGGGGGCCAACCGGTGATATGGTAGTTAAGAGCACTGGACTCCCACATGGCTGACTGAGTTCAAGTCCCAGACTTACCAACTAGCTTTCTCACTTTCTTTCTCTCTCACCCTGTCCCTCTCTGGTCAAATTTAAATAAATAAATAAAGTTAAATAAAATAATTATTTTTTAAATTTTTAATTAATTAATTTACATTTATTCACTGAGCATCATGACATTTTTAATTAATTAATTTACATTTATTCACTGAAAATCATGACATGTGATTTCCCATTCAGAATATACTGTATAGTGGCTTAATCATACATGTTATCAACAAAAAAAATACTTTGAGCAAAAGTAAATTTATTTTATTTTATTTTTTATTTTTTGAGATGTTTTTGCTATAGGGCACGTGTGTTTGCCAGAAGGAGAGAGACAGACAGAGACAGAAAGTGAGAAATCACCCCCCAGAGGGGATGGCCATGCCGCACTTCCTTTTCCTCCAGTCTTCTCTCGGAAATCTTGGGCACGCATACAAACACGCCCAACGTGAGTTAAAGCCACCGGATCCGGGACTTGAACCATGGTTGACTACATAGGAGTCCAGCAACATAGTCATTACGCTAACTGCTGGTCCCCCAGACAAAAGAAATTTTAGATTACATTAATAAGCTTTCAAATTGTCATAATTTTATGTGCATTTTCCCATTTAATCCTGATCACAAACATGGCACTAGGAATACTATTGCCCCCATTTCCAGGTGATTAACTGAGTCTTAGAAAGGTTCAGTGATGTACAGCCCATCATACAGTGACTCACGGACAGACAACTCTCTAACTTTCCAACCTGTCAAAACATGTGTGTCTTTGGATAGAATAGTCAGCCACACCTAAGTTTTCTGCCTTCTTGGATTGAAAGCATAGTTTTGGAATTTGGGGTTCAAATTTATTTATTTATTTATTTATTTATTTATTTTTGGAGAGGTTTTTGCTATAGGGCGTGTGTGCTCACCAGACAGACAGAGACACAGAGACAGAAAGCGAGAAATCACCCCCCAGGGGGGATGGTCACACCACAGTCCCTTCTACTCCATTCTCCTCTTGGGATCTTGGGCACGCACGCACATGCACCCGGTGTGAGTTTTAAGCCACTGGGTCCGGGACGCGAACCGCGGTCGACTACGTGGGAGTCCAGCGACATAGCCATTATGCTAACTGCTGGTTCCCAGATTCAAATTTATTAATTTCCTTTCCATGTAAAGGAATTGCAGGTACTCACCTTTTCCACTGAGTTTTCATTCTTTTTGCTTCATTGTGTTTTTGACTGTAGGTAGGCCCCCTACAAAGTGACAGGTGCGAAAGATGCCACGTTTTATGCGCTAGGTAGCTGGGTAGTTATTTCTGAGCAGGAAGAAATGACAAATAAACACATGTGGGTGTTTCATTCAAGCTCAATGTCAGTAGACTCTGTTGTTTGCAGCTGAATGGTCCCATGAAAGTCAATGATGGCCTTAGCTGAATTCTGCTTGTTTTCACTCACCACAGGGGTCCAGTAGAATTCAAGTTAGACCTCACTCTGGGAAGATCACATAAAAAGTGTGTGTGCATGCATGCACATCTGTGTGTGTGCATGTGCATATGTAACATTTATACTCCTCTGTGTGTGTGTGACTCTTCAATCTGTTCCCTGTCTATGTCTGCAGCTACCCTGATATCCCCACCTCTCTCACCACTTTTACCATAGAACTGCTTGTAGCCGCTTAGTGGGCTCTGCCCTTTTGCTTCAGCGTCCTTCCTCATTTGAATGTTCAACTCCCCTCCTTTATCTGTTTGACAAACTCCTAGGTATGCTTCAAAACCTGATTCAGCCCTGTGAAGGGTTGAAGCTCTCATTTTCCCTCATCCCTCCAGACACATTCATTCCTTTTCTCTCTCTGTTGGACTCAAGCACGCCTCCATGGTTCTCCTTACAGTGCTGCAGTGTAAGTATTCCATGGCATGGAGCCAGTATGGCCTAGTGGTTAAGATCCATCCTTGGAGTCTGAAAAACCTAGTTTCTAGTCCCAGTTCTGCCACTTTTCTAATTTTTAAAGCTTGCACAAGCGACTCAACCTTTCTGGACCACAGTTTTCTCATTTGCAGACTGCAGAAAACAGCGCATCTCATCATGGCATTGCAGAGACAGTGAACATGAAGCAACTGGCACAGTCCTCGCCCATGGCTACTGCTCCAGAGGCGGGGCTGTGTGTGCCACCTCAACACGTCTCTTCTGCTTCCTTCAAGCTCTATGAGGACAGAGGCCTGGTCCTGTTTATTTCCATTCTAGCTTCTGGCACAGGATACTCAGAAAATCTAGTAAATTCTGAGCAAGCCAAATCTGTAGAATTATTTTACAAACCTCCAGGCTGTGGTTGCCATAATCTTTCATTAAGGGCCCCTCATTTTATCTTAATGTTTGGACTTGTGACTGGAGCAGCTGTGCTTCTTTGAAGACACCGGAAGCCAGTTGTTTTCACTTTGTGGGGAGCCCTTGGAATTGGGGATTTACTTCTCTTTCATTCTCAAGGTCATCGTTCCTTTTTAGTGCCAGTCAGAGGTAGAGGCATGCTTTTGAACAGCTCGGCCAGTCAGAAGCTTGTAATTATTGCTCCTCTCCCTGTGCAGCGTCCTGCTTTGTTGATCTAAAGACTGAGAAAGTCCGTTCCCTTCAGCTCCAGGGGCCAAGTGGCTTCTGCATGTGCTTTTCCTGTGCTCCTGTCACTCACCATTTACCGGGAACAAATGAACATCAGCATGAGGTTTGTTATCATATCACTAGGAACCTACAGGGGTGGTCAACTCCTGTCAGTGGATGAGCAGATGTGTGTTCAAATCCCGGCTGTAACACTCCAAAGCTAATAGAACCTGAGACCAGTTCTTGAAGTCCGCTCTACCTCTGTTTTTATAAAAAGAACAAAAAGTGAGGATGGAAAATAGCCTGCCACATAAATCGTATCAAGATTAAATGAATGGATACCTGTTAAACTTATCGCAGGGCTTGGCACGTGGTACATTCTAAAATGAGGATAGGACAGCGATTGAGGACGATATGCCTGCATGGACTTCGGGAAAGAGCACTGGGCTCAGGGCAGTGTGGCTCTTACAGAAACCAGATCCATTTCTAAGCATTTGTTCCAATTTCAACAGTTTACTACAATACATTTCCTGCCTGCGACTAAGTCTATCTAAGGATAGCCACATGGTGGGGAGCTTCTGTAGACAGAATTGTTGAGATAAAGAAGCTACAATCCGTGTGTGTGTGTGTGTGTTTGAACCTTTTTTTGCTATAGAGTGCATGTGCTCATCGGAGACAGACAGAAAGAGCAGGAACGTGAGAAAAGACTCTGCAGGGGAGATGGTTACTCCACAATCCCTTTTCCTCCATTCTCCTCTTGGGATATTGGTCAGGCATGCACACGTGCCTGGCATGTTTTTCAAGCCTCTGAGTCCAGGACTTGAACCATACAGTCGACCATGTGGGATCCAACTGCCTTCATTGCCTTGCCATCTGCTGGCCCTGTAGTTACTATTTTAGTCACATAAAAATACATTCTTTCGTAGTGACCCTTGGACAAAGTGCAGATGACCATAATTAGTTTCTATTGTGTTCTTTCTATAGGGAACACTCTTCATCATCATGTGAATGTACCTGGTGCCAAATGCCTCTACAGATACTGGCAGAGTGCATGTGGCTTTTTCCTTGACGGTGCCTAAGTGGTATGACTGTCTGCTAATCATCAGCCCTGAAAGGTGTCATTTAACAGCAGGGGAAATATGTTAGTCTGTGCCTTAATGGAAAAGAGAATATTTTCAAACATTTCAAAACCCCAAGGACCCTCTTTAAAAAACTTCCTTTTTTTCCCCTTTCATCTTATCCATTTAGGAAAAAAATACCATAACTTTCCATATTTTAGAGATAGGACTTTAAGTCTAGTTGATGAAGCTTAATGTCAGAAAATTAAAGGCTAAATGTGTGCTGCTCAGTCAGTATGAGTGCCGCTGAGAACACTGCCACAATTAAAGCAAAAACAAACAAACAAAAACTCTTCCTACCCAGAATGTGGTGGGTATTTTACAAAAGCAAGGTCAGAAAGAAGTGCTTGGAAATCACCAATGCCTGTTGTATTAGAATGCATTTAATTAGGCAGGACCAGTAGTTGGTGTAATGGTTACATCACTGGATTCCTGTATAGTCGACCGTGGTTCCAGTCCTGGACCCGGCAGCTTAAAACTCACACTGCCAGGCATGTGTGCGTGCATGCCCAAAATCCCAAAAAGAGAATGGAGGAGAAGGGAATGCGGCATGGCCATCCCCCGGGGGTGATTTCTTGCTTTCTGTCTGTCTGTCTCTATCTCTCTAATGAACGCACATGCCCTATAGCAAAACTCTGTTAAAAAAATGCATCTGATCAGGAAAATGTCCTAATTAAAGCATGAAGGACAGATGAAAGAAAAGAAACATGGGGGCCAGCGAAAGATGTGGAAGATGTGGTAGTAACGACTCTAGACTCCCACATAGCCCTCCACAGTTTGAGTCCTAAGCCTGGCAGTTTGCTTTTCTCTCTCTCTCTCTCTGTCTCTCTCTTTCTCCTTCTGGTCAAATTAAATAATAATAATAATAAATAAATAAAATTAAATAATTTTTTTAAAAAAAGAAAAGAAAAATGGAACAAAAGATGCCTATGTTAATGGTCCCAGGGTAGCAGGAATTGGCTGTTACAAATAGGATGAAGATAGTTATACCTGTTTGCATGGGGG
>NW_006159640.1:247480-252626 GCF_000334495.1 Tupaia belangeri chinensis
GCAAGTATGGCTTCTTCCTTGGAGAACTTTGGAATATTATTGGAGAGAGGAAAGAACTTAAATCACATGGAGAAAACTAAATAAAAGAGGCATTTCCAGCTGGGAAAAGACGAGGGACAAGGCTCAGACTTTGCGTCATTGGTTGGAGTCGGCCAGGAGAAAGTTAGCTACAGAGTAGATATTGAGAAGAAATCCTGGAGGTATACTGGTGGGGAGAGAAAAGAGGTTCTAGTTGATTTCCTTGAGGGTAACTAGGTTTTCATACCTGACTCTGATGAGGGGAAGTTACATTTCTGTGCCTTCCTAACTTCACCTATGAGGGTAACTAGGTTTTCATACCTGACTCTGGTGAGGGAAAGTTACATTTCTGTGCCTTCCTTACTTCACCTGTAGTGCAGATGATTAAATATACTAGGTAGGTTGGAGCTTAAATATGGCACAGTTACAAGACATAGAGTATGGGGCTTGACCCTAATTTTTCTATCATATGCCTCCAGCAATCCCACCTCTGGGTATTTGGCGAAAGGAATCAAAAATCTGTATGTCAAAGTATATCTACACTCCCATGATCCCTGCAGCCCTGTTCACAATAGTCAAGATACGGACTCAACCTAACTGTCTGGTAAGATAAACAGATAGAGACGATGTGGTATATGTACATACTGGAATACTGTTCAGTCTTTAAAAAGAGGGAAACCTGTCATTTTCAATAACATGGATGAACCCAGAGGGCCACATGCTAGCCAAATCAGCCAGACTGAGAAAAGCAAATATCATACCAGCTCTGCAGCCCAGTGATTAAGGGAGTAAGATCCTACATGGCAGATTATATCTTGAATCTCAGCCCCAGTGACTTGAAAAACACATAGGGCACATGTTCATGCCTGCTTGAAATTTCCAGAGGAAGGAGAAATGGATTATAGCGTGATGGTGCCCCACTGGGGAGTGATTTCTCTCTCTCCCTAGTGAGTACTCATGTTCCCTTGCAATTAAATAGAAAGAAAGAGAAATTCCACATGATCTCACTAAATGTGGAATCTAAAGAAGTGGCAATCATAGAAGTGGAGAGTAGAGTGGAGATTAACAGAGGCTGGTGGGAGGGAATGGGAAGGTGGCTGGCTGAAAGGTTCAAAGCTTCATCAGACAGAAAGAGTCCATTTGAGATCTGTGGTAGAGCAGGCCGATTATAGTCAACACTAATGTGTTATATATTTCAAAATAACTGAGAATGAATTTCAAATGTCTTATCTCAAAAAATAACTGAGGCAGTGGAGATGTTAATTCGTTTTATTTAATCATTCCACATTGCGTACCTAAGTCAAAACAGCCCATTGTACTCCATAAACATATATTTATGATATGGCAATTTAAAAATACTGTTAACTAAAAATGTTGCTTTCTACTCTACGAGTAACTTGCAACCATTTATTTATATAGTGCAAGAATCACCTCCCATGTGAAGACTTGCCTTTTGTCTTCTAAGCCTAGGTAAAAAGCACCCCATCCTTTGACCTTCCTTCTGTCCTGTTCACAGTGCTCATGTAGCCCCTGTGACAGTTTAGTGGATGTCTTGATTATTCGTGGTCCTTTTCCTACATTAGTGGACTTCGGTTGGGCAGGCAGGCAGGAGCAAGTCTCCTCACTCTTCTCTGAATTCCTGTTTCTCAGTGACTTGCCTGGTGCATGGGAAACAGCGGGCATGTTTTTGAATGCATCAGTTTGTCTCCTCTGGTCTCATGTTGATTGATAGGTCATTTGAAGTGAATCTGTTGTCTCATATTCTTCAAAATACCCTCATTGATAGTTCAGGTATTGACATCAAAGAATCAAATGTTCCATCTGAAAGGAAATCTGAAAAGTAGTCAAGTGGAGTTCATATTTTTGGGAATTAAAACACACACATGCACACAAACACACACGATTTTCATGCAGTTTCAGTGGAGTGATGGGACCCTGAAATTCACCCTTGGCAGCAATGTGTAAACCTCCCCCAGGCCCCCATCCTACCCAGCATCTTTGGCATACCTGGTGTTCGGTCTTTTTAGCATTCATTTAACCACATATGACTGGGAAGGCAGATTTGCTATTTAAAAACAAAAAATCCTGAAATACAGCCTAAAATCAAATTAGAATAGGCCTTTGGATGAGCTATGCCATTTTAGTCTTTCATTAGTGCTGATAATTAGCAGAATTTAGGATGGGCATTTAAATTATGGCTTAGACAACAAAACATCTTTAGGAATGAAATTACCATTCAACTTACATTTTCAGTGAGATCTTGAAACCACTTAAATAAAAATGAAGCTGAAGGGCACTTTGATGCTGGGGGCTCTAAACTCCAGAGTCGAACTGGAGTGTCAGAATAATGATAAAACAGTTGCAGTTGTGCTGGCCATTATAACGTTTGTACAGCAAATTAGAGTTTATAAGCCTCTTTCATATCAATAGAATCTTAGCAAATTAGAACAGGAAGGGATCATAGAAATCGTGTAATGCAACCCCTTCATCTTACCGCAGAGAGAAATAGGATATTTCCTTTGCTGGTCCCAGCAGGCCTATTTGCAAGGCAAGCAGGGCAGGTATTTTGATTTGGTCAGCAGATGGCATAGTGGTCATGTCTCTGGACTCCCACATGGCTGACCATGGTTCGAGTCCTGGACCCAGTGGCTTGAAACTCACAATAGGCACATGTGCTTGTGTGTCCAAGATCCCAGAAGGAGAACAGAGAAAAAGGGATTGCAGAGTGGCCATTCTTCCTGGAGGGGGGGTGATTTCTCTCTCTCTCTCTCTCTCTTTCTTTCTCTCTCTCTCTGGTGAGCACATGTACCCTAAAGCAAAAACGTCTTTAAAAAATAAAAAAAGATAAATATTTTCTCTGTACCAAGTAAGAAAGCTGAAGATTGAAGTTGAGAAATGCTGGGGACATTTTGATACAGTGGGGCAGGACTTTGCCACTGCACTGCTGACCCCAAGTCCTCCCCTGGTTTGAATTTTTAACAACCTCTTTCTTCCCTCCTTATCCATGAACTGAATTAGCCCCTCCTTTTCCGGCCTTTGCCCAATCACTGTCTCCCTTTACCCTGACTGCTATAATTGATGTTTTAGGAGGTATATTTTGTTTTATTTGATGGTTTTCCCTAGCAGAATGTAAGCTTCATGGATTGAACCTGTTTTGTGAACATCTGCATCCAAGCACCTAGAACAGTGTCTGGTGTACCACAGCCCCGCAGGAAGTGCTTCTTACATGATTCAATAATTGAAGGAACTAGATGCCAAATTTAGATAGGCTGCAGTGAAGAGACTTAGAGAAACCTCAGTATGTTGTGAGAACATGACATATGGGTCAACAAATTGGCCTGTTTATTTACACTACTGTTACTTCCACTTCTATCTAATTCATTCCTTTAACAAATGTTTCAGAGGACTTCCTGTATCCTAGACACTGTTCTAGGCACTTGGGAACAGCACCAAGCAGAGACCCAGTCAAAGGAGATCTGCTTTAATATATTGAGATGACAGTTAGTAAAGGTAATTCATAAACAAATTTATAAACTTGCATCTTTATGTATTATAATGAAGTAAAACCTAAGTGGAAAAGTAAAGGAAGATAGGAAGTATCAGGATTTCATTTTATATGGGGTAGCCAAGAAGGTCTCCCTGAGAATTGCCATTTCGTTATTTGATAAATAGGTGAATCCTTAAATGTTTGTCCAAAGGATGAATGTTTAAAAGTACTGTTTCACATCAAAACATCATTGAGTAATGTTCTTCAACTAAAATGTATAGAAAACTCAGGGCATGGTAATTAAGGCACTGGACCACTACGTGGCTGAACACAGTTCAAGTCCCAGACCTGGTGGCTTGCTTTCTCTCTCTTTTTTGTGATCATGCATACCCTGTAGAAAATTAAAAAAAAATATTAACAATGATAAATAAGATTAAATAATTATTTTTAAAAATGTGTAGAAAACATTCAAGTTCCATCCTATGAAATCAAGGTGAATCTAAAATATTAACTGGCACAAGGATTCCTGCTCCCTTTCTTCTCTCCTCCTCACCCCTTTCTCCTCCAAAATTAGCAAGAGCTGACACATGGGAGCCAGTTCCAGTGAAGCCATGACTGAGGCTGTCATCAACCCAGTGATGCAGCTTTGTGAATTGGTGGAAGAGCACAGCCTCTGAGGCCAAATAGTTGTAGGTTCCAAGCCCACTCACCTCTTCCATTTTTCTAGCTCTATGGCTCTGGACCTTTCACTCCTTCTCAGTCTCAGGGTTTCCAAATTTTTGAAATGATGATGGCAACATCATTAGCCATGTTTCTGAAGTGCCCACCAGGTCCTGATGCACACCATACCCCAACAGCTGCTCATTCCTTCCTCCCTTTTGAAGCTGTCCTGCATCATAATTGCACTACATAGCAAAAGGTTAGAATACAGTGCAAGTGTGAAGAAGCAGGTGGCCTGGGGTTCTTGTGTGCACAGACACCCGCAGTAATTACAGGACCACGGAGTGTGATAACCATCTCTGCTCATCCCCGATGGTACATTTTAATCAGATTTTAGATGTTACGAAGCCTCCAACTAATTACAGTTATTTTTGCCTTAAAATTGAACAGCCATTATTAAAATTCTTTTATTAAATCTTTATTTTTTTTCCTCTGGTGGTTATGAAAGATTGAAGGATCTCCGATGACCAGGCACTAGACATCATGTAGGTAGAAGCTCTTCTGACTGAGATGCAGAAACAGACCCAAACTGGTATCATTGCTGAACCCTGGCTCGCTGGTAATGCCGGGCCTGGATGGGAAGCAGCAGCTCTCTGTCATCCCTGCTGGCTCTCGAGCACACCTCATACCCATTGCCCGGATGAAGGGCTACATTCCCTCTTTTTTATTTGTTTTATTTTAGCCAGGGGCATGTACACGCTCCAGGGAGATACAGAGGGTGAGAAGGAAAGTAAGAAAGCACCATCCCTGTCCCCTCTCTCCCATGGGGAATGGTCATGCTGCAGTTAATCATCTCTCCTTCTGTCAAGATTTGGGGCACACACAGACATGTGCCTGGTGTGTTTCTCAAGCTGCCAGGTCCAGGACTCGAACTGTATGATCAGCCATGTGGAATCCAGCTGCCTTAACCACCAGGCCATA
>NW_006159640.1:253244-255386 GCF_000334495.1 Tupaia belangeri chinensis
GAAGCACTGCTGTTTGTGGAAGGGAACCTCAACTTAGTGAGATTGTCCATTGGGCTGGCTATGTCAGGGAACAGTCCCACCACAAGCTGCTTGTCATTTTCTATACTTTTTTTTTTTTCCCCAGAACCTTCTCTATAACCTTCCCCTTGGTTCATCAGGGTGACCATGGGAACCTTCTCATTTGGGAAGCTGCTGGGAATGCCTAACTATCACCATTTGAGCTAATTGTGTACAATTTAGCATTCCCTAAGCGCTGACAGTCCTCATTCAAACCAAGTGTGAAAGTTTTTAAATTAGCTTTCACAGTTTGATTCACAAGCAGCAAATGCAAAACGGCACAGGATTAATTTTTCCAACCACCGCCACAATGGCATAGCTGAAGGCTATCTTAGCTCATTTCCTTTAGCACTTAGAGAAGAGGCTGGGCAGAGGCAGGGTGCTTAGGACAAGGATGTTCCAGAAGAGATCTTGGTGTTCTGGTTACAGAAAGAATCAGACGTACAAATTGCACAGTTATAGCTCGGGACACAGTGTGTGTAAAAGCAGGAACTTTGGAATTTAATAGTCTGGGGTTTGTATCTTCGTTCTGCTGCTTGCTGGTTGTATGAATAGAGCCAGTTAATTAAAGATTTATTTAGTTTATTGTGATTATTGCTGTTTTTTAACTTGCTATAGTCATCAGAGACAGAGAGGCAGAAAGAGAAAGTGAGAGAGCAAACTGCCATGTCTGGGACTCAAAATGGGAACCATAAGTTGATTAGCCTTCCTAAGGCTCAGTTGGCCTCATTGTAAAAATGGGTATATTTCCAAATGCCTGAAAGGTTTCTAGTGGGGATAAAATGAGATGTTCTCTGTGATATTCCTGTACAGTGGCAGGCACAGGAGAGGAACGTCAGTCAATCAGAGCTATTCTTATTGATGTCATCCTTGAACCTTACTTTCCTGAAAACAATATTGACGGTCTTAGAGTAGGGAGTTGAGTTTATTTCTTGGCAAGCATTTCTGGAGCATCTACTATGTGCTCAGTGCTGGCCTGACACCAGAGATAAAGCATGGTCCCTTTTCTTTTTTTTGATTGGAGTTGAGTTTATTTCTTGGCAAGCATTTCTTGAGCATCTACTATGTGCTCAGTGCTGTGCCTGACACCAGAGATAAAGCATGGTTCCTTTTCTTTTTTTTTGATTTTTTTCTTTTGGATCTTGGGCACACATGCACACGCGCCTGGCGTGAGTTTAAGCCACCAGGTCCAGTACTTGAACTGTGGTGGACTACATGGGAGTTCAGCGAGATAGCCATTACGCTAACTGCTGGTCCCACATGGTCCCTTTTCTAAAGGAACACTCAGTGCAGAGGTAGAAACATGAAAACATCCCTTAATTCAGCACAGGAAGTGCAGAGAAGGGGCTTCTGACCTGCCATGGAGGAAGTGGTAATAGAATCTTGGGGAGAAGAAACTCCAAGGAGATGTGGGAATTGGCCAGGTGAAGAGGCCTAGGAGGGAGTTCCAGGCAAAGAAATAGACAAAGGAGATTTGAGAAAAAGCAAGGTTCATTCCAGGAACTTCCGAGTTGTTACGAACAGTTGGAGCAAACAATGTATGAGCACGTAACTTAACCCTGTCTCAATTTCCTCCCCTGTAAAATGAACATAATGATAGTACCTGCCTCGTAGGGCTGTTGTCAGGATAAAATGAGGAAGTCAGGGGGTAGATTTGGAATAATGCTGGCACAAGATATGAGAGAATGTTCTCTATAAACACTGGTTAATCTTGAACCTTGTTTGACACATATTATTACCCACGAGGTGCTCAAAGGCTTTCACCGTGCGCTGTGCATTCTATGTTGTCACACACGGTTTCTTACACGCTGCATTCTGTAAACTTATTTGACCATTGGATGAGTGGGAAACATTTCTTTTTACTGAATTCTTGCCAATAATCTTTTCTCAGGATTTTTGTACTCTATAAAGTTTAGGAAATTCTGTGGCAGGTCAGCCAGTGATGTAGAGGTTAAGGCAACTCGATTGCACACGGCCAGTTGTGTGGTTCAAGTCCTGGACCCAGCATCCTGAAAAATGCCAGGTGCATGTGTGTACCCAAAATCCTGAGAGGAAAATGGAAGAAAAGGGATTGCAGCATTGAGC
>NW_006159640.1:258664-278715 GCF_000334495.1 Tupaia belangeri chinensis
TTTGTTTTTTTTTTGGTGAGAGGTTTTTGCGATTGGGTGCGTGCACTTGCCTGACAGACAGAGAGACAGAAAGTAACACCCCACCCCCCAGGGGGGATGGCCACACCACAGTCCCTTCTCCTCCATTCTCCTCTCAGGATCCACACATGCACACACACCTGGCGTGAGTTTAAGCCACCAGGTCCAGTACTTGAACTGTGGTGGACTACATGGGAGTTCAGCGAGATAGCCATTACGCTAACTGCTGGTCCCACATGGTCCCTTTTCTAAAGGAACACTCAGTGCAGAGGTAGAAACATGAAAACATCCCTTAATTCAGCACAGGAAGTGCAGAGAAGGGGCTTCTGACCTGCCATGGAGGAAGTGGTAATAGAATCTTGGGGAGAAGAAACTCCAAGGAGATGTGGGAATTGGCCAGGTGAAGAGGCCTAGGAGGGAGTTCCAGGCAAAGAAATAGACAAAGGAGATTTGAGAAAAAGCAAGGTTCATTCCAGGAACTTCCGAGTTGTTACGAACAGTTGGAGCAAACAATGTATGAGCACGTAACTTAACCCTGTCTCAATTTCCTCCCCTGTAAAATGAACATAATGATAGTACCTGCCTCGTAGGGCTGTTGTCAGGATAAAATGAGGAAGTCAGGGGGTAGATTTGGAATAATGCTGGCACAAGATATGAGAGAATGTTCTCTATAAACACTGGTTAATGTTGAACCTTGTTTGACACATATTATTACCCACGAGGTGCTCAAGGCTTTCACCGTGCGCTGTGCATTCTATGTTGTCACACACGGTTTCTTACACGCTGCATTCTGTAAACTTATTTGACCATTGGATGAGTGGGAAACATTTCTTTTTACTGAATTCTTGCCAATAATCTTTTCTCAGGATTTTTGTACTCTATAAAGTTTAGGAAATTCTGTGGCAGGTCAGCCAGTGATGTAGAGGTTAAGGCAACTCGATTGCACACGGCCAGTTGTGTGGTTCAAGTCCTGGACCCAGCATCCTGAAAAATGCCAGGTGCATGTGTGTACCCAAAATCCTGAGAAGAAAATGGAAGAAAAGGGATTGCAGCATTGCTAGCCCCTCTTGGGTGATGTCTCTCTCTCTGACAAGTGAACACACCCTACAGAAAAAAAAAAAAGTTCTGTGGCTAGATACAGCAAGATGAACTACGTTTTCTTGTTCTAAAAGGGTTTAACCTAATTGAGAGTCTAATAGAGAAAGAGAAAATATCAAGAGTTTTCCCCCTCTTTTTTCTTTAGGGACTTATTGTTTCGTATGTAACAATCCTTAACATTTAAATAAAAACCCGCATTCAGAGGGGTTAGAATTTGAAGGGTTAGATGAACTTTCTGTCTCTCTCTCTCTCTCTCTCTCTCTGGCGAGCACACTTACCCTATAGCAAAAATCTCTCAAATAAAATAAAATAGAATAAGTCTTGTGGTTTGTTATCTTAGCATTAAACTAAAACCAGGTTTTAGTCCCAGGTGATCTGCTTCTTGCCAGCTGTGTGACAGAGAATGTGTTGGATCTGCATGTAGAGAGGAACTGCTGTGGAAGGGAAAGGTCAGAGATCTGGAATCTAGACTTGGGACAGTAGATTAGAGATGGCACATGGGGGTGAAGAGCACAGACTGATCAGGCTGCCCACTTCCGAATCCCTGCTCTGCCACTTGCTAGCTGCATAACTCTGGGCAAGTGGTGATTGCACAGGCCCAAAATCCTCTTCCATACAGTGGGGGTGTAGAGGAGTAATCACCTCATGCAGCTATCAGAGAGGCACCAGGGCATGCTGAGGGCTGTGTAAGCACTTGGCTCCCTTTGAAACCCAGTGCTCACACTTCCTGGGCCCATTAATCAGCCTTCCAATGCCCCTGTTCTCTTCATGTACAACTGTTGGGAAGATCAAGAGGTAAAGTGAGGGGGTTCTCAGCACCGGCCTTGGGCAGAGCATAGACCTCAGGTGCTGGTGTCCCTATGTACTAACTTTGGAACCTTCTGGACCTGTTCAAACTCTGTGCACTTCTGCTTCCTCACTGCATATGCACCTAGGGTGGCTGGTTGTGAGGAATACACGACACAGTGCATGTGTCTAGCAGGAGGCCAGGCATAAGAAAACAATAAATGGTACCAATTGTTATATTTGGAGCTCTGCTGGACTAGATACACCTTGCACACTGCAACCTCCAGAGGAATCAGCGCAAATGTAGATCAAATGTAGATCGTGTCTCCATGTAGCCTAGCAAACAGTTACTGTGACTGCGTTTCCACGGTGGCCGCTCGAATCAATACAGATGGCCGCCCGATCAATTCGAGTACAGCGTATCTGATAGACAGCCTTTACGGGCCATGACACACCCGATGCCGAGGTGTTCCCAAGCCACACAGTGGGATGGATTTTTACTGTTTTCTCCTCATTAGATCCAGAGTGCTTATTTTCCAACACAGAACACATGCAAATTGACAACAGGCAAACACTCTCAAATGTAATCTAGAAAAATGAGCTGGTGTCTAAGCACTAATTTGCCTTAATTCGGGGTCAAGATTTCCAGAATATGCATTTTTGTTTGGTGTTTCCTTTTTCTGGAAAGGGACTTACATCATCTGAATGGTGTGTTACCTCTCCTCCTCATTTTCAAACCAATCAGATAAGGGGAAGCTTACACTAATGTCTCCTTTGTCAATTCCTATCCACTTGGAGAAACTTAGGCTCCAGGAATTTACTTCTGTTCCTTGGCATTTTCCAAGCAGTTTGAATGACCATCAGAAATTTCCGTCACAGAATGAATCCTTGGGATGAAACCAAAGCACCCTAGACTCTGCTCCATCTCTAACCATCTTTGCAAGCTGTGGTACTCTGCTTCTTGGCACTGGCTTGAAAATTCATTAAGTGCTGCTTTAGGATAACATGTCTGTGGTTTTCAGTATTAAAATCTTCTGTGGATGCTTAACTTTTCAGCACTCAGTGTCACTTCCTTGTAACTAGATTGTAAAGACCACGATAAAGGGTCATATCTTCATTTTTTTAATCCACATATTTCTAATTATAATACTTGAAAACCCTTATAGCACCTAATAGCATAATATGCACATAGAATTTGTTCAGCAAATACTCGCTGGATTTTGATTAAAAGGTGACCGTTAGTACCTGAAACATCCCAGCGCAATTAATGTGTCAGCCTGAAATCACTGGCCTGTAATCACTTCTTATTCTCACTTTACTTTCTCAAGTGTACCCTTAGCAAGAGCAATTTAGTCATAAGAATGTAATCGCCTGCTTTGTTAGCTGCTTTGCAAACAGTTGATTAAACTTTTAAGGAAAGACATCTTTTTCTCTAAGTCAGTACAAAGGAGATGGGCAGAAACATGGTGGCAGCTGCTACATCTGGCTAGGGACACCGTGACAGACTTGCGTGTGTGTCTTCTCTCTTTGTTCAGCCGAAAGCCTTCATCGTGCCTGTTTTACAGATGAGGGATTGAGGCTTTAAAAGGCAAGTAACTTGATCAAGATAATATAGCTTATAAATATTGAGAATTCATAAAGCTCTTACATAGATATTATGTTAGTTGTACCTTTTAATAAACCTGCTAGAAATGGGAGTAATAGAGCCGAAATGACTTAGTCGAGCCCCTGAATCTGTCAGGGTCATAACTAGAGTACAGACTGGACTCCAAGGCAGTTGTGTTCCCATGATCACATCTTACACAAGAATTAAGTGAAAGTTACAGGCTTAGATAAGGCTCCAGCCTACTGTCCAAGGCTAAGCAGAAATAGACACCACATATGTCTTCAACCCAGTTTTATGAGGTTTTCTTAGATGCCAGCTTCTTTCCATATTTTGAACTGAAATTAGAAGAAAAAAAAAAAACAAATAAAAAATACCCTTTGGCTTAGCATCTAGATGCTTGAATCCGGGCTACCAGATAAATATTAAGAATAGCTGGGTCCAGCAGATGGCAGAATGGTTATGTCACTGGACTCTTTCATAGTTAACCGCTGTTTGAATCTTAGACCTGGTAGATTAAAACTCACGCCAGGTGTGTGTGCCTGTATGTCCAAAATCCTGAGAGGAGAATGGAGGAGAAGAGATTGCAGCGTGGTCATCCCCCCTAGGAGGGTGATTTCTCACTTTCTGTTTCTCTGTCTCTCTGGTGAGCACATGCACCCTATAGCAAAAATCTCTTTCAAAATAAATACATATTTAACAAATAATTCTGAAAATGGCTTATGCAGGGAAAGAACTAAAATGGTAAAGAAGGGTAAATATGCGATAGTGCACGAGAGTGCACGTGCATGCAATGTACACAGCAGGTCTTCAAAAAGATCATGGAGAATAATATTATGAAAATATGCATAGATTTCGAAGATTTTATGCACTGAAATAAACTTGTATTTTTTAATGAGAAGGAATGCATGTGCACGCATGCAGAAGTGAGGCAGAAGAAAGAGTGAGCGAGCGAGTGTGAGCAAGCAAGAGCCCCTGACAGCTCTCAACACAGTGATCCCTTCTCCCCAGTCTTTTAGCTCCTCAAGATCTTGGGTGAACACACATACATGGCATGTATATTCAGGCCAAGCAGGGATCCAAACCTACAGTTGGCATGTGACCTCTTGCACTGCAAGTCAGTATGCCATGGACTGTGCCACCAAGGCTGGGCCTAAATTTGTACTTGAATTCCATTTGCCATTGCACTAAATAAGCCAAGAGTCTGTGTCCCTGATTATGTAACAGGATTTAAGTTTCTCAGGTAAAACTGACTTTCTGGATGAGGACTTAACCAAATGCAAATAGAGAAGGCAAATAGGAGGGAGGAAGAAGAGAGGAGTAGAAGTCATGCCTAGAGAGGCCCTGGAGTCCCAGATGCGAGGATGCGGTGCTTTGTTCCTTCACTCCCTGGACGGCTGTTCATAGGCCCCTGCATACTTGCCAGGCACGGTCCTAGGTACTACAGACACGGCAGTAAACCGTACAGTTGTTACATTCATGGAGGTGACGCTATCACAGGGAGAGCTGCTCAATCGACAAAATAGATGCGCAGATCACGGTGACATGTGAGCACACTTGAAGGAGTTTGTGGGAGCCTACTTTCCTGATTCCTGAGACAGGGGAGGCAGATGCTGTATGCGTCTGGAGAATGGCGAGGAGGCCAGTGTGCCTGGAACAGGGTGAGGGAGCAGGGCGCCAAGAACAGAGGACACCGGAGAACTAGGAAAGTCAGGCAGGAAGTCCATAGAAAACTTTCTAAAATCATTAAAAAATCCAGATGCTGTTTTGAAAATAAACTGTAAGGGAGTTCTAGGAGAAGCAGAGAATGCAGTTAGGAGGCTGTTGCAGTTGTCCATGAGAAAAGTGATGGTGGCTTGCAGGGTGTGTTAGCTGTACAGTTGGTAAGAGGTTTGGATTCTAGCTTATTGAGTTCATGCTTAGGGACGAGGCGCTGAAACCCAGGACACTGAGTAGTTGGAGAGACAGCAGCATTTAAGAGTGAATAACATCTTCTCTGTGTGTGAATGCCCCTCAGAGGGACTGATGCTGGGGAGGGGAAGGCAGTGCTGCTGTGTTGGAGGAGATTGCCTTGAGATGCTAATCCTGCTCCACTAGATACTGGGAGAGGGACTTTGAGCAGCAGTCCTTTAACCTCTGAGTCTAGTTTCTTACCCGTAAAATGGGAGCATGCTATCTATATACCTACTACACATATAAAGAAACACAAAGTGCTTAGGGCAGTTACTGTAATTAACAGGGTAGACACAGAGAAGTGACGTCCACAGACATGTAAGTGGCAAAATAATGTCATAGTTAAGACCCTAGACTCAAGCCAGACCTCCTCCAACCCTTGTCACTGTGTAATGAAGGGTAAAGAACTAAACCCCTCTATGCTTCGGTTGTAAAAAGGAAATGGTACTTTCCTACTAGGGCTGTTGTATGCATTAACGTTGGTAGAGTGGAGGCATGTAGAATAATGTCTGACATATAGTAATCAAAACTGCTCCCCGGTGGTGGTGTGAGGTCCAAGGAAGTTGTTCAGAATTTGTCCAAAGACCATGAGCCTATTTGAGACACATTACAATGATTTCCAGTGCATTCTTAGATGTTTTCTAAATCCAAATTTTGCCTGAATACCAAACAATTTTAACTAAACCACATCCTTTTTTTGCGTTCTCTCTTTACTCATCCCATACAATCAGGGTTTCTCCAATTTTTTTTTTTTCCCTTGGATTAGTCATGTTTACCAACAACTCTCAAAATCCTAAAGAACTAAACCCCTCTATGCTTCGGTTGTAAAAAGGAAATGGTACTTTCCTACTAGGGCTGTTGTATGCATTAACGTTGGTAGAGTGGAGGCATGTAGAATAATGTCTGACATATAGTAATCAAAACTGCTCCCCGGTGGTGGTGTGAGGTCCAAGGAAGTTGTTCAGAATTTGTCCAAAGACCATGAGCCTATTTGAGACACATTACAATGATTTCCAGTGCATTCTTAGATGTTTTCTAAATCCAAATTTTGCCTGAATACCAAACAATTTTAACTAAACCACATCCTTTTTTTGCGTTCTCTCTTTACTCATCCCATACAATCAGGGTTTCTCCAATTTTTTTTTTTTTCCCTTGGATTAGTCATGTTTACCAACAACTCTCAAAATCCATTCCAGCCTTCAGAAAGGAAACAACAATAGCTGTAACAAGGTATTCGAGGTTGTATAAACTTGTCTCGCTTGAAGTTAATGTGGAAAACGTGGAGGGAAAAATAACAAGGGGAAATTTGGAAAATTGGGCAATGATGTTTAACCAAAACGACACGCGCCTCTCTGAATGTAAATGCGCGACTGCATTAATGCCTTGCCGGCTGCCTGCCATCCTGAGGTTTTATCACATCATAATGCAGTGATGAGGTATTGCTTTGCTTTTTTAGTTTTTCCACTTGCAGATGCCAACAATGATTATTTGTAATTTCAGAAATAAAGATGCTCAAAAGCAACATCTGTGATTCCATATTTTTCTGTGGGATTCGAAATTCACGTCTTACTCCTATCTGTAACCAGGGAATATTTGCAGTCAAACCTAATTCCTGTGTGCTTGATTTAGCTCTGGGCCAGATTGACTAAAAGGTTTTAAAATGGTGCCCATCCTTTCCGTATCTACACTGTGTGGATTCTCGACCTTTTAATCCCCGTCTCCTTTAGTACAAATAAAAGAGAGTTTATCAGTTGATTCAGAGGAGTGGGAGTGTGCCATGTAAATTTCAAGGAATTATGCACTAAATTACAGTACCCATTTGGGGGCTTACATATTATTCTCCACTCACAAAACTGGTGTGGATTTTATTTTCACTGAAATGGCACACAGTGGCAGGCAATTATTTTTGTTATTGTATTTCCTATCCTGGCCTCCAGAACCTAAGGACAATGGAAGGGGATGTTCATTTATAATTTGACCTCCTGAATTGTTCCTGAAATGCAATTTAATCCTCATATCAAGCAAAGTCTAATGCTGTATTTGCCAGTAAAATAGTCATTTGCATTTTTTATTGACAATACAAATTGTGTTTAATCAGGCATTCGGCGTGTTAGCATTTCCAAATGATTGAAGACCCATTTTTGTTCAGACTACATCCTATTTTGGGTCAAATGTATTTTGTTCTTTTTAATTATCAGGACACATAACGTTGCTTTTTAACATTGTCTTTTTTTTTTTTTTTTTAATTGTCAGGTCCCACATGGCATTTGCTTGTCTCTAGAAGAAAGCTAGGTTCTCAAATTCTTTCACTTAGACATAGAGTTCATCCCAGTTTAGAAGACTAGTTAGAAAATGCATTTATTAACTTAATTACTGAAAGGATTTCATTACTGGTATGATGGTGCTATGATTTGAATGTATGCCCTCAAAATTCATGTGATAAAATTTGGTTGTGATGAGATTAAGGGGCTGAAAGTTTAATGTGACTGTGGGATTAAGAGACAGGGTTTGTGAAAGGTGATTAGGATTAAAACCATCAGAGTGGGACCTGCAAGATGGAATGCTGGTAGGATTTTAAGGAGAGAGAATGAGCGCGATTCAAGGGCAGGACACAGGCCCCATTTCTGTTTGCTCTGTCTTCCCACGGTGTGATGCCCTCTGCCAGCAAGAAGACCTCTTCCAGGTGGGGCCTCTTGACCTCGGCCCTCTAGAACCAGGAGCTCAATCAGCTGCTCTTCTCTATGAATTTCCCAGGCCCAGGTATTTCTGTTACTACCAACAGAGCAGACTAGAGCAGATGGACCTAGTTGGGAGTACAAGAGGCTGTCGTTTGCATATCACTCCCAGAAACAGACCGTCTTCCAGTTTCCAGCCACGGGACGCCTTACTTCTCTGAGTGTGGTTTCCTTATTTAAACAGGAAGAACAATAACGTCCTTTTACTGTCTTTCCATCCAGCATTGATGCATACAGAAAGCCAAACAAAATGTAAGGCAGGATTTTCATGACGTTTTATCCTTTCAAGGGTGCACAGAAGCCCAGCTCGGCCTTTCGCAGCCAGATGATCTTGGGCAGGTTCACCAGTCCCAGCCTCATTCCCTCATCTGCATAGTAAAGACAGAACTCCCTTACACATAGTACTTACTTCATGGGATTCTTGCGAGTAACAGTTACTCTATGTCAAGCTTAGAACAATGCCCATCGTGTGGGAAGTGCTATGTATGTTTGCAGTGACATTATCATCTTCAGCCTTATTATTCATAAGACCTTCCCTGCGGGGTTGCTGTATGAACCAAACCTGTTGATATGTGTAAAATACTTACAACAAACCCCAGCAGGTAGTAAGTCCTCTGCAGGTTTGCTTTCCTGACTATCTTGAGCTATCTACCGGTTATTAAGTGCCCACTGCATGTGAAGGAGCATAATGTCAGGAATCCTTCCAGCAGCTAGATTCTACAGGAGAGGAAAGGGCTGAATAGTTAAGCCACTCCCCCGAGGGAACAAGCTGAGGGAGGGCAGAGTCAGGACTGGAGCCAGGGCTGTCCAGCTCCAGAGCAGATGCCCTTTAATGCCTCTGCTTCTCAGTCCTGTGCTCAGCCTCCAAATCCTGCGCCCAAGGTCTCTTTGTAAGATGGCTTCCATGTAGCATCCCAGGCTTCTTCCTCACACGCAGGGCTGCGCAGCAATCTTTGGCTTCTGTATGTACCATGCGCACCCTGGGTGAACCAAACCGCCCTACTCACACCCACTGAGGAAGCTTCTACTTGGCCTGGTTTCCTTACTCCAAGTGAGTGAGAGTTTAAGACCTGGGAACCTATTCCTACACTATGTGGATTCTTGACCTCCACCCCTCGTGTGTTTGTCGGAGAGAGACAGAGAGAGTGAATGAGAGAGAATGTGAGAAATCACCCTCTAGGGGCAGTGGCCACACTGCAGTCCCTTCTCTATTTTCCACCTAGGATTTTGGGCACACATACACACACGCCTTGTGTGATCCTCAAGCTGCCAGGTCCAGGACTCTGGCAGCCACGTGGGAATCCATCTCCCCAACCACCACCATGCTACCTGCGGGCCCCCACCTATTCCTTGTTATTTGTATCTTTTGTTTTTTTTTTTTTAATTGCCAAAGAGACAGAAGAAGGAGAGAGACAGCATCCCAATGGGATGTGGTCACACTGCAATCCCTCCTTCTCTGTTTCGATACCCTGCCTGGATTTGAGGCATATGTGCACTTGTACTTGGTGTGTGTTTTAAACTACCAAGGCCAGGATTTAAGCTGTGATTCACTATGTGGGATCTGGCTCCCTCTGCCACTATGACACCAGATTGGGCCTGGGGACCTATTTCTGTCCCCCATTTCTCCCCAGGTACCTGCTCTGCCTCATCACTCCCTTCATACCTCCTCAACCCCATCTCTATTCTGTCATCGCCAGTTGCGTGCATTGCCACCGTATGATATTAGGATAGTGATGATGACAGTGATAGATTCTAGTTTGTTTTGGAGTAGACATTCACTGATAATGGAAAATACCAAATTTGTTTAGATTGGTCCACATAGACACAGATAATAATATCAAACATTTATTGAGAGTTTCATATGTGCCAGAACTGCTAATATGTATTAATTTATTTAATCCTTAGAGCAGTGCTATGCAGTAGGTACTAATACTGTCTGCGATGTACAGATAAATCAGCGGACCGTTGTCTCTAGAGAGCGGGGGGTGCCTTTTGGAGGGGGTGGAGCTGGCTGATCCCTGAGAGTTTAATTCCACTCATTCCTTCTTTGTTAACTGGTTGGTCGTGCACAATTTGCCCAGTGCCGTGCCGTTACAGGCAGTGCAGCTGACACAAACAAGTGAGGGGAAGGAACGAGCTTTCACTGGGCACGCAGGTCGCATGCATGGGCCGTGTCTTTTGCACGTGGGATGGCATGTCATGCTGACAACACCCTGTAAGATCAGTAGGCCCACTCTCCTGGCAGAGATGAGGGCCCTAAGAACCGAAACCACTGAGTGAGTTGGTTCACCTTACATTACTGCCTGGCAAAGCTGGGACTAGAACTCACATTTCTTCAGGTGTGAAGCTTTGTCGTGGGCTCAGGGTCTTTCTTTGATTCCTCTCTCTAGCTTCAGGAATATGGTAGTAAACAAAGCAGAAAAGGTTCCTGCCTCAAAGAGGCTTATTTCCACCCACATTCAGTCAGTAAATAGATGAGCAGACCATTGCAGTAAGAGAGGAGGGAGGAGGGAGCACTGTGCTTAAGCTACTTTAGGTATTAGGAATAGCCTCCCTAAGATCCAGGGGACAGGAAGGAAACAGCCTTCAGAGAGCAAGGCAGAGAGAGCCCTCAGGCAGACAGAAAAAAGTGCCTTGAAGCAGAGAAGGGCATGGGATATTGGGGGCCCTGGCAGGAGGGCAGTGTGGTTACTGGGAGGTTGGCAGAAGTCAGATGGAACAGGACATCCTAGAACAGGGTAAGAAGCCTAGGCTTGATTTCAACCCAGAATAAAATGAGCTGTGTGACCTTGAGCAATCCCTTTATAACTGTGGGTCTCCAGGTTTTGTCTGTTAGATGTGGGTAATAATCCCCACTCTACATACAGCTTGGCCCCCAGACAATGCTCTTTGGATATATGTTCTAAAGAGACCAGGCAGGTTCACCAGGAAGAGGACAGGAAAGGGTGTTCCTGACAGAGGGGACAGTATCATGCTAAGAAGGTGCTAAGCCAAGTAAGGTCACACCCTGTGGCCTGGTGGCGGGGGAGAACTGCACATATTTCTGACAGAAAAGTACTCTGGAGGTCAAGATCATGAGAGCCACATCTCCTGAGTGCCTTCTTCATGTCAGGCACTTCCCTAGACACTGGGCACTCACTGAGGAGTGAGGCGCTGCCCCTACTCTCAAGAAGTAGATCAGGGACCAGCAGTTAGCGTAATGGCTGTCACTGGACTCCCACATAGTCGACCGCGTTTCACGTCCCGGATCCAGTGGCTTAAAACTGATGCCAGGTGTGTGTGTGCGTGCCCAAGATCCAAGAGGAGAATGGAGGAGAAGGGATTGTGGCATGGTCATTCCCCCTTGGGGGTGATTTCTCGCTTTCTGTCTCTCTGTCTCTGTCTGTCTGGCGAGCGCACGTGCCCTATAGCAAAAACCTCTCCAAAAAGAAAAAAAGGCAGATCACATTGACACTCAGCATTCTCATTGGCTGGAAGGGAACATGAAGGAATCTTCAGTGTTATCAGCTACCTGTCCTGTGCCAGATTGAGGGCTAGATGTAGTTGGAAATTGTCTCACTGGACCCTGGAGTGGTGGTTATACTTTCTCTTTTTAGGGGAGAAAACAGAGACTGAGTAAGACTAAAGGAGTTGTCCAGGATGCCCCAGCTTGTAAGTTGCACCAGGATTCAGACCAACTTTTTGTGACTCTTGGACCTGCGTGCTCTGCTGTATCCTGCTTCCAGGAGCCTGGGTAACACATACCACCCTTCCTGGTAAAATGGGGGCTCTCTGTGAGTTCTTCAGAGCCAAAAGTAGTATAAATGCCAAATGCTGGAATTTCTTTCTTAAGAACCAGGGAAACCCCTCTTTTACTACCACGTAAATTTCCACCAGCTTGTCAGTTCGTCCTCAGCAGGGCTGATTAGCGGGAGTGGGGCTGTCTAGGCTGCTTTAAGTGAAGGCAGACGACTTGATTGTAGCTCAGTGCCTCTGCTGTCACCGAGCTGCCTTCCTAAATATGATCCTTATTGCCCTGCTAACCCCTCTGTAAACACCACCGCAAGGAAAGCATAAAACATTAAAAACATCCCTTGGGTGACTGCTATTGCCTTTTGAATTAACACCAGAAATGCTTATTTGAGAGATGTGGTTTAATGTGAGTGGTATTTCTTGACGGGTTAATGAATATCATATGTTATACTTTAACCCAATATAACACCATCAATTATTTAGTTATTTTTATTGATTGACCTCTTTCAGATTATTTAATAGTAGCTTTTTCACTATTCAGATTTAATGCTGAGCATCCAGGCTTCTTTTTTTTTTTTTTTTTTCCTCTTCTAAGTGTCTCCTGAGCTGGGGCCCAACTTGTGAACATAGAGGATAGAGGTAGATGTGTATTTGTGGGTTTTTTTTTTTTTTTTTTTTTGAGGAGACAAATTGCAGACTATCCAAGAATTAATGAACATGATGCATAAATAGCCTTGCTAAATCTACACCTAACAAAGAATCGAACTGCTGATTGCTGTGAAGAAAGGTTCACAGAAGCAGATAATCAAGCCTGCGCAATTAGAATTACTTACAAGAGCAGAAAGGCAATGCCAGAAAGGGAGAATGGGTTGTAAAACTAGTGCCAATACAAAATGCAAAATGGTCAGTAACAGCAGAGCTGACTCTGGGACCAAGAACTAGAAGGCAGGATGCAATTGTGTCTGCTTAGCCTGTGTTCGCGACTCAGTATGTGTGTTCTTGGGAATTCTCAATGAGCTCTGAGTGGGAGAAGGAAGATGAGGCTGGCGGGCAGGCTGCCTGGGCTCTAATTCTCTCGTAACACTAATTAGTTCTGTGGCCTTGGGATGAATTGGCTTGCCAAGCCAAATTTCTTGACCATAGTCCAGCATTTTGTACTGGACTCCAGCTACTTTGTAGAACATTGTTCTAGGCTGTGAGGATTGTGCGCTGAGGATAGCATACGAATGAAAGAGTTCTAGAAATGTGGGATGTTGGGATGACAGGTATTTTCTCTTTTTTTCTTTTTAGATTTGATATAGGGCATGTGCGCTTACCTGAGAGAAACAGAGAGAAAGAGAAAAGGAAAGGGAGAAATCCACCTATGAGGGACGCCCATACTGTAACCCTTTCTCTTCCACTCTCCTTTTGGGATTTTGGGCATGCATGTACACACACATGCCCAGCATGTTCTTCAAACCGCTGGGTCTGGGCAGGACATGAATTGCATTGTTGGTCATGTATGATCCAGCCACCTTCACCACTACACCACTGGCTGGCCCATGACAGGTATTTCCTAATTCAGGAAGATCAGGTTGGGACTTTTCTTAAAGTATTGTCAACATGAATAGTTTTCCCTAAGGCCTTCATTTCATGCCAGCATGTTAGTAGTTCCCATATATTAATACTAGTGCTGATAATTTTATTAATCATAGCCAGAACGTATTTGGTGATTTATAATTTGCATATCTATCATTTTCTCTCTCATACTCTACACGGGCAGGTGTTATTTCAGGCAGGGGTCCAACCTTGACGTTTTCTCCCCAATAATTTTAAGTCAGTGAGGAACACAAGGATGCTATTTAGCTGTTAAGTGTAGAAACTGGTGGTATGGAGAAAGTGATGCAGGACTGCCAGGTGATCAGATCCAACATGTGTGCTGATTCTCATGAAGAATTAGAGACATGGACACCAAGAGGAGAATAAAGTGGAGTTTATTAAGAGAGGGAAGGAAGAACAGAGTTCCCAAGCATGAAAGGGGGCCCCCACTGGGTTGCAAAAGAAGGGCTGGAGGTGAGGGGTTTTTATTTAACAGTCTGGGTAATGGGCTGGCTTTCTGATAAGGAAGTGGGCTTTAGAAAATACTTATGTGGTAGTCTGAGTGATTCATTACCCTATTCTTTGTGGGGTCAGCAGACCATAGTGATTTGTACTTCTTGTTAGAATACAGTGACTAAATAGAAACTGTTTCTCTTAACTACAGTTGCTTTGAGTCCCAGTGTAGCCAGCTTGTGGCTGGGAAGCTTAGCCACTGTGACTCTATCTTGGCTTTATTGTGTCTGTGTGCTCAGTAGCCTTATCTCCTGCCTTATTAGCAAGAAGTCATAAATTCTTTAGAGACTTGTAAAAGGAGTGTATATTTTGCATTGATCAGAAGTAGAGGAAAAACACTGAGACTTCATTAAAAAGAAAAATACATGGGAACCAGCAGTTAGCGTAATGGCTATGTCACTGGACTCCCATGTAGTCGACTGCGGTTCACATCCCGGACCTGGTGGCTTAAAACTCACGCTGGGCATGTGTGTGTGCGTGCCCAAGATCCTGAGAGGAGAATGGAGGAGAAGAGATTGCGGCGTGACCATCCCTCATGGGGGGTGATTTCTCGCTTTCTGTCTCTGTCTCTCTCTGTCTGGCTGGTGAGCGCACACGCCCTATAGCGAAAACCTCTCCAAAAAAAAAAAAGATAAAGAAAAAAGAAAAATACAGTGACTTCCTTTCAGGGCCCTTACCCTGTCTACCTGTAAATAGGTCTAACTCCTATCTCAAAAGTACTGGTAGACAGATGACTTAGCATTGAATCATGATACTGCCAGGTCTTAGTTTTGTGACCTTTATGAAACTGTCTAAACTTCATGAAAGTCTTACTGTCCATATTTTTTAAATGTTCTAAATAACCATGACCAAGAAAATGATAGGGGCATATAGTTTAATAAGGTATATGGAAGTACTTCACCACTGTAAAATACAGAACAAACATACAGGATTCTTCTAGCCTAGGGATGGCACATACCTCCGTCTAAGGTGCCACAGCCCACTTCCACACTTCCACAGTGGGTGTCTCCAATCCATCATGGCGTTCTGTCCAATGAGCCTACATGCAGGTTTAAGATTCCTTTCAGTACAGCAACCCATGTTGTCACTTAGCAGTTGATCAAATCTGCAAATGAGAAGAGAACTCCTGGACCATCCTAGTCCTGGTCCAGATGTTGGACTCAAGGTCTGCACCTTGGGCAAGTCCCATGGTCTAGTGGTGAAGGGAGCTGGATTTCACATGACCTTCTGCATGGTTCAAATCCCTGCTTGGAAAACATGCCAGGGGCATGTGCGTCAATGCCCCAAATCCCATCCTGAGATGACAGTGGAGGAGAAGGGATTGCTGCCTGACCGCCCCACTGGAGGTGGTTTCTCCCTCTCTGTCTCTCTCTGGTCAGGGCACATGCCCTCTGGCTTATAAACAAACAAGTAAACAGAGATCTGTCCTTTGATATTCTGAAAACCTTTTTTCCTTTGATTCCTATAACATGACCCAGAAAACGGGCACACACACACCCACCTCTCAGAAGCTAGGTGGATGTGCTCTGTGCTACCAGTTAGGTGGCAGCTATGAGAAATGTCACCCTGCAGGATGCAACAGCTGTTGTGGGTAGCAAACAACCTGGTAAGGCCAAGAGATGTGTATTTTTAGACCCAGTAGACTCAATAATGTGTGCTCTGTGGTGATTAAATTCCTCCCCCAAAATATGACCTGCCATGTTTTTAAAAGTAGAGACCCCAATTTAAGAATACATCACAGAAGGTGGTTTTAAAACATCATAAAGATATTTGAGACTTGAATTTCAGATGCATTATAGCCCCATTTTTTTTTTTTTAACTTCTCAATGTCTCCAGCTTTGAGGAAAAATAACTTAGCCAATGTAAGTGATGTGGCCACTCCTTTAGCTCTGTCTCAAGAGGACACTGTCTAACTCCCCAGCCCATGTGTTGGAAAGTCTCTTCTTCTCATTCTGGTTGACTTCCCTGGTGAGCTCAGGTTACTGCGATTTGTCTTTGTATTTGAGTTTCCCCTCTCCTGCCAAGACACAGCAAGTGTGTTTTGAAACGTGGTATCATTCTGATGTCTCTTAATCGTCTTGCCCCACATTTCCTATGGCAGAGCTAACCATCTAGAGTGGCTCAATGGCCAGATTCGATCTCAGGTCTGAAAGGGGCCACATCTGCAGCCCTGGAGGACTGGAAGATTGTTTTTTCAGGTCACATAGAGATGAAGTCACACACTTGGGGGAAATTATCAACAAACTTCTCCGTGCAAGGCACCTGGTGCTGCAGATGGTGGCAGGTGGGATGAACCTGGTAGAGACTGATGTGTATCTATCTCTTTGACAAATCATCCTCTGGCTTACCTCAGCGTTTCTCCAAGTGGGATTCTGTCCTTCCATGTGGTATAAAAAGGGCTATGCGTGGAGAAAAACTGAGCAGGGCTGCCTGTTTCTGTCTCCCCACCTTTCTATAGTGAAGCCCTAATTTCCAGGGTGATGTGATAATGGTGGGACTTTTGGGAGGTGAACAGGTTTAGATGAGGACTTCAGGGTAGGACCCCCATGATGAAATTAGTAGGCATAGGAAAAGGAATGAGTAGGTGGATACAGGGGGAGGGCAACACAAGAATATGAGGATGAAGGACTGGAAGATCATTATTTTCAGATGGTCTTTTATGATATAGTCATTCCCAGTTTTGACTTGGGTATAAATTTCACCATTGATTACTGTTTGAGTCAGAGGATAAGTGCATATATTAGATAACAAGGTAATGCCAGAAGCAATTGAGACTACTGTTAGGAGATCAGCCAGTGGCATAGTGGTTAAGGTGGTTGGATTCCACATGGCCAACTGCACACTTTGAGTCCTGGACCTAGAGACTTGAAAAACATGTTGGGTGCATGTGTGTGCATGCCCAAAATCCTGATGGAAGAATGGAGAGGAAGGGGTTGCAATGCAGCTATCGCACTATCCCCCCCACACACACTGGGGGGGGGGGGATGTGCTTTCTCACTTTCTCTCTGATGAGTGCATACACCTTATAACACCTTACTGTAAAAGCAAGAAGGAAATTGGGGAGACTACCAATTTGTCTTGAAACAAAATGTGCAGACCAGCTGAAACCCATAACTGAAACTAATAATAGTGGGACCAGTGACAGAGGCTGCTATGACTGACTGGATGGAGGTTTCACGAGAGAAAATTGGAAGATTAAATAATACATGTATTTTTAAAGAGAAAAGGAACAGAGGTCAGAACTCTTTTTCTGCTGTGAGAACATAAGGAGAAGATGGCTGTCTGCAGCCTTGAAGAGGACTCTCATCAGGAGCTCGGCCTGCTGGTGCCTTGCTCTTGGACTTCCAGCTTCCAGCACCGTGGGAAATAAATGTCATCCACCCAGTCTATGGTATTTTGTTATTGCTGCCCAAGTTGGCGAAGATGCTGCCTACTCTGTCTTCCTCTGGCAGTCAAGTGTGTGATCGCATCAAAGGCTCTGAGAAGTCCTGAAATGAGAGAGTCTTTAGTACTGCATTTCTAATGCTCATCTCTTCTGGAACTCATTTTCTAAGCATGTATATAGACTAGTTTTCTGTAGAAGTCAGTTTGGGAATGGCTGGGGTAGGTCATAGTTTGCCTTCCTTTGCTTCCTTTCATCTTTAGAATTTATGTCTGGGTCAGGTATAATGTGAGCATTTTCCTTTTTGTTTGATCTTGAGTCTAGATGTCCCCAAGTTCATGTCCTAGGACAATCTGAGGGCCGAGAAGGAGAAAGCAGACTGAAAATGGCCTCATATTTTGACTAGAAAGGGAAATTATGGAAAAGATTAGATGGTCAGTTTATGATCTAGTGTTGATTCTTCCTGAACATTTTTTAAAATTAGTTATTTATTTTTATTTTTATTTAATTAAGTTTGCTATAGGGCATTTGTGCTTACCAGAGAGTGCAAGCAAGAGAGAGAGAAAGAGGAAGGAGAGAAAGCGAGAGAGCAAGTCACCAGGTCTGGGATTCAAACTGGAGTTGCCCATGTGGGAGTCCTTAACCATCATGCCACCCTTCCCAAACCTTTTGCTGCTGAACTGGGAGCTTCTTAAGGTCAGGGAGTATGCCATAATTTATTATACCCATGCCTGGCAAAAAGTGCAGAATCCAGAGAAATCCTAGTATATGCTTGTTGAATAAATGAAGTTGTTTGTGGGTGATAATAGATTTATCAACCTTTAATACTGGAAAGAAGCCAAGCAATTACTTAGTCTAAATTTGTTTTAGAAACAAGGAAAACAAGATTCAGAGAGAAAATGGGTTGCTGAAGATGAGCAGTGGGCTGGCAAAATGGCCTTGTTGCAGATTTGAAAATGAATGATGAGGTCATTGTTGTTTTCATGAGTTGTTCTAGAGAAGAGTGTAATCTTTGGAGGGGTGGAATGAGAAGATGAGGGAAGCCAAAGACCTTTCAAACTTCACGGAGCTTGCCCTTCAGCCTGGGCTACCTTTAGTAATTCACTCGAACAACTACTTACAGAGATTGGCTTGACTCCAGAGCCATAGGGAGAGAAGTGATAAATTAAGACATGGGCTATATCACACTTTAGGCACTCACAGTCTAATAGATAGTAAAACATGTAAACATCCGGTTATAATATATACACAAGTAGATATCTAAACAGCCGCTTACAATAGCACCAACTTCATACCAGGCTCCATGGTAGGCACATACATACAATGGTTCTTTCAGTCCTCATACCAAACCTAGAGAGAGGTGAGGAGATCCCGTTTTTATAAGTGGAGAAACTGAACATTCAGAAAGGATAAGAGACATAACCTTTCTGGCAGATTGGGTTTAGACCCCTCTGGGGTAATGCATACTTTCTGAAGTAGACTGGCCTCCTTAGGCTGGTCTCAGGAGGTTCTAAAGCCCAGAGGAGGGGCAGGTGATTTGTCCTGGGAATTTTGAAAAGTGACCAGAGATGTGTCCAGGGAGTCAGCTGCTCTTCTCCCTCCTCTTTGCCTACCTGCCTTCTGCCCCAGACTGACTTGGAAAGTAAAAGTGAAAGCATGGAAGGAGATGAAAATGGGCAGGCTCCAAGATTTATAGGATATGTGGCTTATCTGGAGGTGGGGCAAACAGTCCCCAAGCACGTACTCTGCAATATATTCCAAGGTGCAGGGAGAAGCCTCCTTCCTGGCTCTTGAGCAGTTCTCAGGGAAGAGTGGAAACCCACGCAGAGTTAAGCACAGTGACTGAAGCACTGAGGTGTCAACTCTGCACTTTGCAGATGAGGGTAACAAGAGGGCAGAGGGCTGTGATGTGGATGGTAGAGAGCTGTCTTATAGATTAAACGGGCCAGCTGGTGGCATGATGGTTAAGGCAGGTGGAGCCCACATGGCAGAGTGAGGCCAGTCCCAGACCTGGTGGCTTCAGAAACATGCCAGGCAAGTGTGTGTGTGTGTGTGTGCATGTGTACATGCATGTGCGCATGCACATGCCCAAAATCTCAAGAGGAGAATGGAGAAGGAATTGTGACTTGACCACTCCACCTCCCCTGTCCCGGGGGTGGTGCTCTTTCATTACCCACTCTCTCTTTGGTGAGTACACATGCCCTATGGCAATATTTTAAAATAATAAAGAGGGGCCAGCAGGTGGTATAGTGTTTAAAATACTGGACTCTCACATGGGTTACTGTGGTCAGTGGTTCAAGTCCTGGACCAGGTGGCTTGAAAATCATGCTGGGCACAAGTGTGTGCATGCCTAAAACCCCAAGAGGAGAATGGAGGAGAAGGGATTGTAGTATTGCCACCATCATCATCCCTGGGGGGTGATTTCTCATTTTCTCTCTTACTGTCTTTCTCTGCATGTGCCCTATGGCAAAAGAATAAATAAATAAATAAATAAAAATAAAGAAGAAGAAGGAAGAAGAAAGAAAGAATAAGTAAGCTAACTGGGCAGCAGAGAAAAGAGAAGGGCTAAACCCAAAGGGGCTTGAGTGAAAGCTTCGAATCTGGGAAGGAAGATGTGGAGGTGGAGGCAGGGGGGGGGGGGGGGGGGGGGGGT
>NW_006159640.1:278766-293534 GCF_000334495.1 Tupaia belangeri chinensis
TGAGGGGAGGTGGCTAATCATGAGAGGGGGGCAGGGAGACAGGCTGGGAGGGACCAACCCTGAAGGACCTCTGAAGCCACCACCCTGAGGCTTCTGGACTACCAGCCATTTGTTTCCAGCACTTTCCGCTCTGATCCACGGTGCTAATTGAATGTTTTTTTATAGACACTAAGACCCACATTAACACTGCCTACTTTTAATTCCATACGATGGGGGGAAAAAAAACCTCTTGGTTTTATTGACTGATTCTTTATCTGATTTCACCTAATTGGAAAATAAACAGATAAAATGATACCTTCACTACTAATGAATAATTCATGTCCTCTTTTGTCTTTTGTCATAGCAGAAAGCCTAGCAGGTCTGTTTTAAGTTAGGATATCTGGTAGATGGGAGAAAAATGTGAGTGATTAACTCCAAATTGAGTTGAGTGTGAATTCCTGAGACTCTGAACCCTCCTCTGTAATAAAGTTTAGATTGGTTCACTTAATGGTTCACCTGGCTCTGGTGGAGCCCAAATTCAGAACATATGAGTGCTATTGACCTGCTAATTTGAAATGTTTTAATCTGCATAAAAATGGATTGTATTAATTGTTTCACATTAACCAGGTCTGACTATAATGTCTGGTTGAATTAGGCTGAATTTTCTCTACCCAAGTCCTTTGCAGTTTCATTTACCCCAAACACGTGTAGCGTTTTCTCCCTCCATGCCAATCATCTGAACAGGTTGGGCTGTGTTGCTCTCAGATTAGAGAGAAACCCCACCAACCCCTGCAGAATACAAATACCCATCAGCCTCATGCTGTCTACACTGCTTGACACCTCTTGGAAATGTTCCTCTTTTCTAATTACCCCCGGTAACATTTCTCCACCTCAATCTCACTGGTTTCCATTATTTTCAAAATCTGGGTAACTTCAACTCCTTACACCATTCTGTGATACAAATATACATGTATATATTCAGTGTGTATACTGAAATTGGAAAAATATATTTTTTAAAACTATAATTTTTAATTATCTTGCAGACCATACACTGAGATCTGTAGAGGGCTGGATACCTGCTAGGTCCCAGGGTGTGCAACATGATTGAATCAGATCCTGCCTTTGAGGAGGCCACAGTCTGGCTTTGGTGATATGGCTTAAATGTATGAAAAGTTAAATAATACAGCATGTCAACATTTAAAGGGGAAATTCCAGGCCAACTGTGATTAATGGTTAAATGTGTGATGAAATTGTGGGGAATAAAAAAAAATAATATTCCCGGATGTGCTCTGTGTTTAAATTTAGTCATCCCCCCACCCCTGCAATCCTTCTGGATTCTGAGACTATGCCCCACAGTTACTTGTCTGGAAAAGCCTTCCTTCCTCTCTCTAACCCAATAAACTCATGACGTGTTCTGGGAAGCCCTTCTTGAGCAACACAGCCCCCTTTTCTTATTAGGTGCCCTCTTCTGGGCTCACAGAGCTGCTGTAATAAGCCACTATTATATTTATCTTACCATTTACTAGTTTCTTTCAGTCAGCTAGAGTAAAGTATTTGACTTGGAACATACAAGGAGAAAGACTGCAGAGAGAGTTTGGGGGTGAATCAGATGATATATCCCAGGCCACTGCTACTCAGCCTGGGGTTCATGGGCCAGCAGCATTGGCATCACCAGGCAGTCAGGCAGAAATGCAAGAGCTCAGGACAGCCAGTGGTGTGGTGGTTAAGGTGGCTGGATCCCACATGGCCCACGGCGCAGTTCAAGTCTCAGACCCTGTGGCTTGAAAAACATAGCAGGCGCGTGTGGGCGTGTATTCAAACCCAGAGGAGAAGGGATTACAGTGTGGCCATTTCTCCTGGCAGGGAATGCTTTCACACTTTCTCTCTTTGTCCTCCTCTCCCTCTCTCTCTTGATCTTGATGGATGTGTGTGTGTGTGTGTGTGTTTGTGTGTGTGTGTGTGCATGTGTGTATACACACACATAGACCCTATAGCAAATTACAAAACAAAAACCAAAACCCTAGAAATGCAAAATCTGGTGCCTCACTTTAGACCTATAGAATCTGAATCTGAATTTTAACAGATCTCAGGTGATTTGTATACTCATTCAAGTTCGAGAAGCACTGGGCTTGCTAGTCTACCTTTAGAATCACCTGAGGGTCTCACCTGCAGTGGTTCTGATTTAATTAACTGGTGTGTGGCCACTTCAACTCCGCAGGTGAAGCTCCTGGGTAGCCACAGTTGTGACCACCTCTAGTGTTTCCCACATGTTAGTTCTTGTGCCTCTGTCCTTGCCCCACACCCTGTGTTGTCCTTGTCATTTATGTACCCTCAAACGTTTCTATATTATTGAATCCTAAGATTCCAATACAGTGTTTCTTACTGCACAGTTATTTCTTGAACAAAAAGGAACCTGAGCAAAGGACTTCAATGCTGATTTTGTTGATGATGCTGGAGCAAACTTACTGAAAAGTAGCATCAATATCTTGAAGAACTGAGTCATAAATGACAGAACAATGATTCAGAAGTCAAGTTGTTGGGGCCCAGATTTCACAAGAGGAGGATGGGAAGGGGAAATTCAGCTTGGTCTTTTATAATAGGAGGGGATGGAGGACATATAGGCTTCCTTCATAGGCTTCCTTCACTTTGAGCCCTAGTTGATGCAACAGTGATATTTATTTGACCATTAAGAAAATTACAGGATTTTTGAACGTGTTAATAGATGTGCAGTGTTCATTTGTGCTGGGTACTGGCTGCTGTCTCTCCTCTGCATAGAAATCATGTCATGGGAAGGAAACCTGGAGAAGAGTGGATGAGCGGAAGACATGCTTGCTTTTTGCAGAAGGCCTGTCACATGAAAAGAGCAGAGTTGTGCTGCGCTGCTCCACAGGACATAGTGAGGGCCAATGGGGTTCATGGAGGCAGATTTTGGCTCAATGTAGGAAAGACTTTGTGCCAGTGAGAGCTGTCCAATAATAGAACCGGCTGCCTGGGGAGATGGCGAGAGTGAGCGAGTGAGCTCTCTATCTTTGGAAATGTTCTAGCAGAGACTGGATAGCCATCTGTCGTGGGTATTGTGCAAAGATTCATGCATTTGGTGGATGAACAAAATTGTATTGATCATAGTAGTAAAAGTGACTACCATCGGGGCCTATCAAGTACCAGGTATATGCTAGCCAAGTTTGTATCCATTGTCATCCTTCATCTTTTTGCAATGCTAATGAAGGGAGAGTTATTATTGCCATTTTATAGAAGAAATGGATTCAGGGCTAGGATCTGAACCCTGGGTTTCCTGATTGAAAATCCATTATTGTTATTTAAAAAAAAATCTTCTGTATTTTTTTCATGAGTGAAGGAGATAAGTACCCTCCCTCTACAAGGTTTCATGCCACGATTGCTCCTCACCCCAAGCATTCCCAGTGGCCAGGATCATGAGTGCACGTGCCTTGTGCATGCAGGTCGACCAAGAACTGTGGAACCAAATTTCCAGTCTCCCATATGGAGCCCACATCGCTTGAGCAGTACATTACTGCTGTACCAGTGAGCCAACCCACCATGATCTAAAAATAGTACTGCTTGCTTGATGTTTCCTTTCCTTGCCAAGAGTGATTTCCAGTGTATTCAGGTGCTAGGTCTGCTGGGACCTTTAGGCATCCACGTGTAAAAGGTCCTGTAGAGAGCTGGACATGAAGGCGTGGCCGTGGAGAGAGTGGTCTGGGCTGCAGATGTAGACTTGAGCAAGTGTCCTCTGCTGAGAGATTAAAGTTGATGCCATCCAACTGGTAAGACTCCCAAGGTGAAGAGGTCACTGTGGGCCCCTTCGTGTGTGTGCTTTGGAAAGTCAAAGCCAGAGAATAGCTGCGAATCTTGCTTGCTTCTTGTTTGCTTCCTTCCTTCCTTTCTTTCCATTTTACTTTAAGGTGCATGCACTTACCAGAGAGACAAAGAGAGTGAGAGAGAGGGAAAGTGAGAAAACCCCCTCCCCCCCCCCAGAGGGGATGGCCACCAGATGATCCCTTCTTCATTCTCTTGGGATTTTGGGGTTTGCATGAAAGGTGTGATGTGATTGTCAAGCCACCAGTGCAGGACAGAAGCCATGTAGTCAACCATGTGAGAGTTAGCTGCCCTAACCACTGTGCGGCCAGGCCCTCAATCCTGTTTGCTTGCTTGCTTTTATAGATGTGTTTGCCATAGGGCATGTGCTCTCACCAAGGAGAGAGACAGAGACAGAAAGAGGGAAAGTGAGAAATCATCTCCCATCACCCCCCTCCCCCCCCCCAGGGATGGCCATACCACAATCCCTTCTCCTCCACTGTCCTCCTGGGATCTTAGGCACACATGCACATGGGCCAACCATGATTTTCACACCACGGGGTCTGTGACTTGAACTGCAGTTGGCCATATGGGAATCCCGTGACAACCACTATACCATCTGCTGGTCCCTGAGTCTTGCTTTCTAAGTAGGAAGGAGTGAGCTGTTCCTGCATATTGGAAAATGGGTTTTTAACCTCAAGAAGGTGCAAATGCTCCTATAAACTTTTGGACTCTAGATTAAGACTATACAAAGACAAGTGCTAGAATTGGAATCAGTGTCATATTTTGACTTGAAGATAAAGCTCTGTCTGGGTTCATAGAGGGAAATTACTCCCCCCCACTGTGTGCCTCCCACACGTTACACCCTAACGTGCCTCAGTAGCCTCCTGTGTGATACAGGGATGGTAACACTGCCTCTTATAGGTTTACCAGGAGGGATAATAACGCACGAAAGTTGCTTTAACAGTGGCTGATGCATCACAAGCACTTAGTAGATGTTTGTATTCAGATAGCTATTCCATCTAAGTAAACCCTAAAGTACTACAAAGGGAATAGTTTGCTTAGGGCATTTATTTGTCTATTCAGATCCAGCCACAGTGTTAGAATTCAGCTTTTAAAAATAAAAGTACACAATCGATGGCCATTAAACAGGTTATCCTAATATACCAATTCATTTTGTTGCTGTTCCTAAGCTGTATTCATCTCCTTCCTCACTGTAATACATGCTGCACTATTACACAATTAAGGCAACGTATAGGAAAACTTAAAGGAAAGACTGTGGACAGATGCCTGGCCCACAGTTAAGGGAGTCAGATTCCACATGGCCGACAGTGCTTCAGTCCTTGCCCTGGAGGCTTGGGGAACACATGGGGCATGTATGTGTGTGCATGCCCAGGGGTGTAGAGAGAGAGGGAAGAGGGTATTGCAATGTGACTATGCCCCATTGCAGAAGTGCATCTACCCTCCCCCACTCCCACCCCAAACCTCAGCAGATGCATGTACTCTCTGGCCATTAGTAAAGTTAAAATGGGGACCAGCAGATGGTGTAATGGCTACATTGCTGGGTCTCACTTTCTCTTTCTCATTCTGTCTCTATGGTCCAATTAAAAAATAATAGTAAAAATAATTCTTTTTAAAATGCATATGTACACGAGTGCCCAAGATCCCGAGAGGAGAATGGAGGAGAAGGATTGCGTTGTAGCCATCCCCCCTGGGGGGTGATTTCTCGCTTTCTGTCTTTCTATCTCTCTCTCTGTCTTTCTGGTGAGCATACGTGCCCAATAGCAAAAACCTCTGAAAAATAAATAAGTAAATGAAGTTAAAATGACTGCATACAGATTGCTTGGATTTAAATGTCAGTTTTACTGCCTTCTAGCCCTCTGATCTGCAAGCAATTTACATAGACTTTATGAGCCTTGGTTTCTTTTGTATAAAGTGGAGCTCATAGTAATATTTACTTCATTACTCAAAAAAGGGACCAGCAGTTAGCATAATGGCTATGTCACTGGACTCCTATGTAGTCGACCGCGATTTGAGTCCCAGACCTGGTGGCTTAAACTCATGCCCCGGGCATGTGTGCACGTGTACCTTCATTCTGACCCATCACTGATTAAGATAAAAGAAGAGCTTTATTCACCTTGCTTCTTTTCTGCATTCCTACCCATAATCCCCCCACAACAACAACAGCAACAAAGACTCTTCTGATTTATAGCTACTCTTATTTTGTTTGGTTTCATAGAAAAATGTTTTGGTTTGGTTTGGGTCAGTCTTTCAATAAAGTCTATATAGGTAGAAAACTTGCCCTTTATACTTAAAAATTTTGTTCTGATCCTTCGAGCTGGAATTCCACTCCAGAAACATGCTTATTTTCGCTGAAAGAATGTTATTTGTTGAAATATATGCAGGGAGGAATGGTGCTCAAGAGAGCCTGGTTCAAGAGCTGGGCAAGTGCAGAGCCGAGCGCCGTGTAAACACACCGCCCGGGCAGTTGATGTAATGCGGTATGTGGGTGCTCCCCTGTGCCAGTAGTCTGTTCCTGAATAGATTTCCTTGTTTCTTGACTTATACTCAAGATCTAAATTTTCCCAAGAGCAATATTAACAAGGCCTGGCAAGGAGGTCAGTTGCCTCGGTTGGCAAAGGATACCAACTCCTTGACCTGGGAAAGGTGATAATTAGATTACGGTGTCTGCACAGAACAGAACGAGACTGGCTGCACTGTCCCTGTCATGGTTCTGAGTTGTAACATGGTTATCTAAGGAGCAGTGTTTGTGTTCACACCGATTTGGAGGTATTATGCCTCTAGACCAAGGTTGGGACATAGAAACAGGTTAACTCCAGGCTGGATGACTGTTTTGCAGTTTCATGGTGACCTTTTGCTTTTTCCCCTGCCCCACTGTGTGCCTCCCACACGTTACACCCTAACGTGCCTCAGTAGCCTCCTGTGTGATACAGGGATGGTAACACTGCCTCTTATAGGTTTACCAGGAGGGATAATAACGCACGAAAGTTGCTTTAACAGTGGCTGATGCATCACAAGCACTTAGTAGATGTTTGTATTCAGATAGCTATTCCATCTAAGTAAACCCTAAAGTACTACAAAGGGAATAGTTTGCTTAGGGCATTTATTTGTCTATTCAGATCCAGCCACAGTGTTAGAATTCAGCTTTTAAAAATAAAAGTACACAATCGATGGCCATTAAACAGGTTATCCTAATATACCAATTCATTTTGTTGCTGTTCCTAAGCTGTATTCATCTCCTTCCTCACTGTAATACATGCTGCACTATTACACAATTAAGGCAACGTATAGGAAAACTTAAAGGAAAGACTGTGGACAGATGCCTGGCCCACAGTTAAGGGAGTCAGATTCCACATGGCCGACAGTGCTTCAGTCCTTGCCCTGGAGGCTTGGGGAACACATGGGGCATGTATGTGTGTGCATGCCCAGGGGTGTAGAGAGAGAGGGAAGAGGGTATTGCAATGTGACTATGCCCCATTGCAGAAGTGCATCTACCCTCCCCCACTCCCACCCCAAACCTCAGCAGATGCATGTACTCTCTGGCCATTAGTAAAGTTAAAATGGGGACCAGCAGATGGTGTAATGGCTACATTGCTGGACTCCCATGTAGTCTACTGCGGTTCAAATCCCAGACCCAGTGGCTTAAACTCATGCTTAAATTCACACCGGGTGCATGTACATGCATGCCCAAGATCCTGAGAGGAGAATGGAGGAGAAAGGGAGAAGGATTGCAGTGTAGCCATCCCCCCTGGGGGGTGATTTCTCGCTTTCTGTCTATCTCTCTCTCTGTCTTTCTGGTGAGCATACGTGCCCAATAGCAAAAACCTCTGAAAAATAAATAAGTAAATGAAGTTAAAATGACTGCATACAGATTGCTTGGATTTAAATGTCAGTTTTACTGCCTTCTAGCCCTCTGATCTGCAAGCAATTTACATAGACTTTATGAGCCTTGGTTTCTTTTGTATAAAGTGGAGCTCATAGTAATATTTACTTCATTACTCAAAAAAGGGACCAGCAGTTAGCATAATGGCTATGTCACTGGACTCCTATGTAGTCGACCGCGATTTGAGTCCCAGACCTGGTGGTTTAAACTCATGCCCCGGGCATGTGTGCACGTGTACCCAAGATCCCGAGAGGAGAAAGGAGGAGAAGGGATTGCAGTGTGGTCATCCCCCTAGGGGGTGATTTCTTGCTTTCTGTCTCTCTTTCTCTCTCTCTCTTTCTGGTAAGCGCATGTGCCCTATAGCAAAAACCTCTCCAAAAAAAAAAATTACCTTATAAGGGTTTGATATTAAATTAAATGACAGTTATCCCTTAGTATCCATGGAAGATTGGCTCTAGGACCCCCTCAGATACCCAAGTCCAAAGGTTACCAAGTCCCTTATACAAAATAACATTGTATTTGCATATGACCTATATAGACTTTAAGCCATTTTTAGGTTATTTGTAATACCTCATAAGACATGCTGTTAGGGATTGATGACAAGAGCAAAGTCTGGACACGTTCAGTACAGACGCAGCTGTTGTAGGCCTAATTCTCTACCACGTGGCAGCAACACCGTGACCTTTTCCAGCTGTGGTTAGACGAATCTGCAGAGACAGGACCTGTGGATACAGAGTGATATTTTAAAACAGTGCTTAGGATCTTCAAAATAGTCAGCATTCAGCCAATGATGATATTTTATACTTACATAAAACAGGTATGAGATGGTATTTCTATTTATGATAACACAAACATATGTATAGATAGGTATCATATACACATGTAAGTAGTAGGTGGTCTCAAGATTGGTACAGTAGTTTCAAGAAGTTATTAGGAGCTCAAGCTTGGCATTATGATTAGACTATTTACTTCATAGTGCCAGAATAGCTGCCGTAGAGCCAAGTATCACATCCTCATTTAACTTCATTGAAACAGAAAGGAGCTACTACGACAGCTAGAATGGCAATATAGAGCTTTCCTTATTTTTTTCCTTCTTTATCCCCAAAACAACTCCCACAAACAAGACACCCCTCCCCCCTTGCTTAATCTTCATTTGCCAGTACTGGTTGATATTGCCACTTCCAGCCCAAACGGAGGCCAAGAAAGCAAGTAGCTGACTTTTTTAGATCTTCAAGGGAGATGGGCAAAAGATTAGGCAGTGCAAGTGAAAGCGCTTCTTATGCATTGGTGCACTGATGAAAATGTGAGCTCATGTACCATGAGAGGTCACAGAGTACCTGAATCTGTGGGAAAGGAGGCTGTTTTTTGGTAAGAGAGAGCTAACCAGAGAAGGGAGCCAGAGAATTAGGGAAGGCTTGAAGGGCCTTCGAGATGCTTTACTCTAAAAGGGTGCCATTCATCAGTGACTAATGCAGGGGAAGCGCCTAGATTCCAAATATGTAAGTAGAAAAACTGTCACGGAAGAGGCAGCCAATTGCTCTTGTTTGCAGCTGCTGATTCTGACCCAAATCTGCCCTCCCCCACTCCTCAGCTGCAGAGTACTGATACATCCTCTTGGGGGCTGGACCTTGGCAGCATGAAGATGCCCATTTCCATAGCCGCTGCCCCCCCTCCCACCTCCCAAATCACCATACAAGCTGTTCCCCAGAAGGGGAGCAGCACACACAGTAGTAACAGGTCTTGTAATTAGCAGCAGCCTTGGAGTCTTGCAACACTTCTAAAATGACGAGGTGATTCAATAAGATCTGTCACGACCCCTCAGAGTGTCCCAGATGGAAAGACAGGTGGGGATCTTCAATGCTAATGACACGAAGGTCTTTAACCCACAGGTGTTAGAGGTGATGGGTTGGGAGATATGGGATAAAAGCTAAACAGGTGGACATGGATGCTATGTGTGTGTTACTGATGAAGAGCATACTTCTGTCTATGGTCTTGGCTAATTGTGGTACTCTAAAGGGTAGGCAAGGAGTCCATACAACTGTGATGGTGCAGTCATGTCAGAGTAAACATGCACAATGGGAAACTATGTGAACTGTGTGGGATCAGACCAGGCCTTCATTCATCTCCTCTATCCTCCCATCCAGAGGCTTGGGAATTGATGAACGTTCTTTCTTAGATTAGCTGGTAAATAAAAGATTTTATTCAATAATAGAATAAAATTTAATAATGCATTTATCATACTGAGACAAAGTGTCCTATAATTAGTTTCTCTAATAGAGAGTAGAAGAATACAATCACATCAGTGAAGAAGATATTTCTTTATCTCCCCCTAGAATTTAGAGCCTCACAGAGGAATTAACTCTTGATGCAATTCTTGAAGGCTGAGTAGGCCCTTAAGTTGTAGAGGTGTCAGGGATTGTATGTAGGGTATTTGAGGTGGAAGAAGAGCACCTGAAGAGTGTGAAGTTGTGGGGCCAGCAGGTGGCATGGTGGCTAAGGCACTGGACTCCCACATGGCTGACCACAGTTCAATTTCTGGACCTGACATCTTGCTTCTCTCTCTATCTTTCTCTCGGTCTCTCTCTGGTGAGTACACATGCAAATTCAAAGAATAATAATAAAATTAAATCATTTTGAACAAAAAGCGTGAAGTTGTAAAATTCAATAAACATGTGATATTTTCTTTATTCAGCAGTTCACTCCCTTCCTCTGGATAAACAATAGCAACAACAAAACAAAACAAAAACTGTCTGTTTTCTTCTTTTTGAGATTTTTCTTTATTATCTTAATTGCTTGCTTAGATTGGAGCTACCATTCACCCCTAGCCCATTTGATGCATCAGTTGGTCTGGGACTATGCAAGTAATCCTATCTGGGCCAATCAAAATCTTCCCTGAATTTTTCCCTGAGAGATTTCAGTTACTCCTCTCTGATGACAAAGTGAGAGGGAGGGTGTGGGATTTGTTGATATTTCTGATCCTTCCATTTGGAAATACTCCTGACTATGGGAGATAGAACTCAGTTCAAATGAGCTTAAATCAAAGTGGCATTGATTGTAAAATTCACAAAAGCATAGTTCCTCTTGGTCTCTCATTTCTATGTTTATCTTCACAAAAGCAGGCTAGGTGCTTTTAAATGATTGAAATCAGGATCCAAAATGGCTTTCATATCTCACTTCTTATTGTAATTGGAGGAAGGTGGGAGACAGACAAAACACAGTAAGATTTAATAAATAGGAAAATATTAGAATAGTGTTTCTCCAACATTAATGTACCTGTCAATCACCTGGAAATTTTTCTAAGATGCAGATGTTTCTTAGGTGATCTGGAATGGCTCCTGAAATTTCATTTCTAACAAGCTTGCAAGTAATGTTGATGCTGTTGTTTCAAGACCACACTGAGTAACAAAGTGTTCAAAGTAATGCTTATGGATTCAGAAATTATGAAATGGTGGTACAGTAGAAGGTGGTATGGGAGCCGGGTTTTAAGAGAATGATTAGATGGGCCCATGGAGGTAACATTTGAGCATACTTGAAAGAGGCAATTCCGGGGCCAGCAGGTGGTGTGGTGGTTGAGGTGTTGGACTCCCATATGGCCGACCACGCTTCGAGTCTTAGACCTGGTGGCTTGCTCTCTCTCTCTCTCTCTCTCTCTGATCGTTCTCTGGTGTCTCTCTCTCTCTCTCTTCCTCTCTCTCTTCCTCTCATCAAATTAAAAAATAATAAATAAAATTAAATATTTTTAAAAAGAGGCAATTCCATATATATCACTGAAAAATTGTTTTCTGTTCTAAGAATACACAATAGTTAACCACCGCTGTGTAACAAATTACTCTAAAATGTGGCAAGTTGAAACAACAATCATTTATTGGCACCAGTTTCAGGGTCAGTTAAGCTGGGTTCCCTTTGCTCGTATCTCTCACAAGGCTGCAGTCAAGGTCCTGGCTGGGGCTACTGCAATCATCTCAAGGCTCACCGGGGACACATCTGTTTTTAAGCTCTCTCTCGAGGCAGTTGGCAGACCTCAGTTCCTCATGGGCTGTTGGACTGAGGGCCTCAGTTCTTCTCGGGCTGTTGGCGGGAGCCTCCCTTAGTTCCTTGCCATGTGGGTCTCCCTCTAGGGCAGTTCATAAGCATGGCAGCTGGCTTCTACAAGAACAAGCAGATGAAAGGGCAAGATGGTGAACACGAAGGAAGTCAGAATTTCTGTAACCTGATTTATTAAATAACAGCCATCACTTTGGCCATATTCTGTTTATTAGAAATGGGGTACTAGGTCCAGCCCACACTCAGAAATAGGAAATCACCAAAGGCATGGATACCACTAGCCCGGGGGTCCTTGGGGGCCATCTTTAGAGGCTACTTACCTCAGTGTGTTTTTGCATATCACCTCGAAATCTGGGGCAGGTGGCTGGTGTGGTCGGTCAGACTAACAAAGAGGACTGTGGGGGTACTTTGGCTCATGAAAGAAACTTAGATGAGCCCAAATGGTTCTGATTGAGCTAGAGTTCTCTTTGGCCAATCTTCAACTTTCGAGGTGTGTCCAAGCCTGTTTCTTCATTTTCGAGATATCCAGGCAGAGGCTGGTAGGCCACCTGAGAGCTGTGGGCAGCTGGGCTGACTGAGCCCCTGGCCATTTTAACGCTGCCAATAAAATTGCCTGAGGAGCCTGCCAAGGAGACAGATGCTGCTGCTGGAGAAACACCTTCTGTAGCCTGGCATTTGTCCGGTAATTGCTCTCCAAGAGAAAATAAACTCTTCATGTGAGGGGGAAGGTGGAGTGTGCCCGATTGTCAAGCACAGAGATGATTTAGAACAAGTGCTGCAAATAAAATGCAAAAGGTTTTTATTTTATTTTTTTTTAAATAAGACATTTGTATAGATTTCAGGCTTGGCTTTTTTAACATCCACTGACTCAGGGGAGATACTTCTTGTTTTCTAGGCATAGAATAATACACAATAAATTGAATTACAGATAAAATGCCTCACTTGTTTCTCCTCTCCTATTTTTTGTGAAGTCGTATTTCTTTTGTCACAGTCAGATCTACTATTTCCTTCTACCTCATAGATTAATAATATAGAAACAGCACTGACTTAAGGCTCAAGGGTAGGCTTCATTACTTATTAAGAGGAGAGTCAAACTTTCTCCCAGTTTTCCGATCTTTAAATTGGGAGAGTCATGTTCCTCTCCTGAAGTTAATTTAAAGCTCAAGTTAAACAGGCTGATTTTATTGCCTACTGGTCAAGGAAGCTGGATCTAACACAGCCAACTGCATGGTTCAAATCCCAGCCTGACAGCTTAAAAATCACTCAGGGCAGGTCCCCCAAAACCTGACAGGATAGAGAAATGGAAAAGAGATTGCAGCCTGACCATATCCCTTTGAAAGGGTGCTTTCTCCGTTTCCCTCTCTCACTCTTTTTGTCTCTATTTGGTGACCACACTCGCTCTCTGGTTATTTAAAAAAAAAGAAAAAGATACAGCAACAGGAAAAGTTCCTTGCCATATAGTAGATACTCGAGTGTTGTTGTTTTTCCTTTCTTTCTTTCTTTTTTTATTTATTTTTTTTTTATTTTTGCCATAGGGTGAGAAATCACCACCCAGGGGGTATTTTGGGCATGCGTGCACATGCACCCTGCATGTTTTTCCAGCCACTGGGTCTAAATTGAACCACAGAGTCACTCATGTGGTATCCAGGGTCTTAACCACCATGTCACTGCTGGCCCAATAAATTCTTTCTTTTTTTTTTTAAATGTCATTTCAGTTTATTAATTTATTGCACCATAATAATCTTTTGTTTCAAGTTCTTTTATACATTCAATCATGTTATTTAACTTGCAAAATGAATATTCCAACATGTGTGCATTTCTCACCAGTCCAGTTGATAATGCTATAAAGTTATCTTCAACAGCTAATACCCCGTTTCTTTGTCCCATTAATGCTTTGCCTCTCTATTTTCCTCCTTAATGTCCTTCTTCAGACTCTACTCCTTCATCCACCCTCTTCCCACACTCTATCTGGTATTCACAACCATTTACTGTGTTTCTATATCCTTTAGTCATTCAGTTTCTATCATAGAGTATGGACACTTGGTATATATTAAGTGGAGACATACAATGTCTCTCATTCATAGTTAGCTGCTGTAACTGCAATAATAATGGTAGGTGGAAATTTAAAATCCTTCAACATAGTTGAAGACTAAGTCCCAGAAGAATTAAGGCATTTCCTAAAGATCATATAATAGTTAAGCTTTCTACCAATCTGTCCATCCCATCTAACCACCCACTCAACTACCCATGTTGTCTTGCACTCATCCAACAATTATTTATTAAGATATGCTGTCTGACAATGCTATTCTCATCTCAGTAGCCATAACTGCCTTAGCCTAAGGGGTTAAGAGAGATGATGTTAACATTAATAGGATTTAGATGAAATTGTTACTGTAAGATATAGTTAAATGATAGTAACTGAGAAGAGGGACATGGGAAGGCTACTTTGGATAGGGTGACCTGGGGAAGCCACTGTAAAGAATGACATTTGGGTGGAGAAAGACCTGTGAGATAAGAAGGAACCAAGAGAGAGAATGGCAACCATGAAGACCCTGAAGTAGAGTGTAAAAACCACGGTGCTGGACACTTCCTGGGAAGTGGATATCTCTGTAGTTAAGCCAGGGACAAAGTTTGTTTAAACAAATTATGGAATCTCTCATCATAAAGGTAAAGCAGGTTTTTTCTTTGTTCATTTTTAATAAAAGATCTTTCTGGACTGGCAGATGGTGTCATTGGTGCCATGGTTTGCCTGGACCCAGTGGCTTAAAACTCATACTGTGTGCGAGTGCATGAGTGTCCAAGATCCCAAGAAGATAATGGAGGAGAAGGGATTGCAGCATAGCCATCCCCACAGGGAGTGATTTCTTGCTTTTCATCTTTCTGTCTCTCTGTGAGCACATGTAGCAAAAAAAAAAAAAAACTGAAGAAAATAAAGGGCCTTTCAAAGTTGGTAATATACTAATATTCATGATGATTTTTCGAGGAACCAAGGACTAACATCAAGTTTTTCAGAACCATTTCACAATGA
>NW_006159640.1:293546-297753 GCF_000334495.1 Tupaia belangeri chinensis
TACATCTCACTTCCCTCCCTCCTTCCTTCTTTTTGTCTAGCTTCCTTCTATCTCTATCCCTGACTTATTTTTAAAGATTATTAAGGAATTATAATATATAAATCTGTACATGTCCTGTTGGTTCTATCTCTCTGAGACTCACAATGTCCTTGATACAAACAGGTTGGTGTGTCTCTGCTGTAGAAGGAAGCACTGGGCTTGGAGTGCCAAGGACCTGGCAAGCCTCCAGTGGGAGTTGAGCCAAGTCTGCAGAGTCATGTGTGAGAGCCTGGTCAGTAGTTCATCCCAGAACTCCAGGTCACAACTTCAGCTTCAGACAGAGCCTGGGACATTGACTTAGCTATGCGTTCTGATATTTAAAAAAATTAGTAAGAGTTTTGATAAAGTTTCCCTTTGGTGGGAGAATGCTTTCTTTTGTTGTCATTATTTAACATGTGCAGTTATTGTATAAGGACCACATTCTCACAGCTATGGGGGATATTTGGAGGCCATGATAAATGAATAAACCACATAAGGAATTCATTTTTGCCCTTCCTTCCAAAACATTTAGAATTCTGTGTTCTTTGAAGAATGACGGTTTTGGTCTTTTTTCTGGTTGGTGGGTTTTTAAATTTTTTATGTTTTTATTTACTATTGGGAACATGTACTCGCTGGAGAGAGATACACCCAGAGAGAGAGGGAGAGAAAGAGAGAGAGAAAATAAGAAAGCATACCCCAGAGGGGATGGCCATGCCACAGTCCCTTCTCCATTCTCCTCTGGGGATTTTGGGCATGTACCCACAGGTACCTAGTGAGTTTTTCAAGCCACCGGGTCCGGAACTGAAACTGCACAGTTGGCCCTGTGGGATCCAGGGCCTTAACCACCACACTGTCGGCTGGCCCCCTTCTTGGTTTGTAGATGACCATTGTCTCACTGTAACCTCCCATGGTAGAAGGAGTGAAGATCCAGGGCCTTAACCACCACACTGTCGGCTGGCCCCCTTCTTGGTTTGTAGATGACCATTGTCTCACTATAACTATACTCCCATGATAGGAGTGAAGGACTTCTCTGGAGTCCCTTTGTAAGGGCACTAATCCCATCACCTCCCAAAGGTCCTCACCTCCAGATACTTTACATTTTCACATTCTGAATGAGATTTTAAGGTAGAAATTTGGGGAAATATAAACATTCAGTCCACAGCATTTTCTGAATGACAACAGTATTACCATATGGTATTACCCACTGATTGAGCGTTGGCTATATATCAGGCATAATAGTAGATGAATTGTGTATGAAATTACTGATCCTCACAATAGTTGCCACCTATTCCATTTTTAAGTTAAAGAAGCTATAGCTCAGGGACCAACAGTTAGCGTAATGGCTATGTCATTGGACTCCCATGTAGTTAACCCCTGTTTGAGTCCCGGACCCGGTGACTTAAACTCATGCCGGGTTCGTGTGCATACGTGCCCAAGATCCCGGGAGGAGAATGGAGGAGAAGGAATTGCGATGTGGCCATCTCCCCGGGGGGGGGGATTTCTCACTTTCTTTCTCTCTGTCTCTCTGTCTCTCTCTTTCTGGCGAGTGCACACGCCCTATAGCAAAAACCTCTCTTAAAAAAAATAAATAAAAGAAGCCATAGCTCATACCAGGGCTGGTTTAAACATTCGACACAGCAGGCACAATGTCTCAGGCTTCACTGGATTCTTCAATCCCACAAAAATGGTTCTTTTTTTTTTTTTTCTTTTTTAATAAGAAGAAGGAAATGAACTTTCAGGGTCACAGATTTTATTTATCTTCATACCAGCACAGTTACAGAATATAATTTTAAACTTTTTTATGGGGAAAGGAACCTACGAAGAGAGAAATGTCCGGAGCTCCTAGAAGTCACATGTAGGGACTACCGGAGGCCCCGGAGGGGAAGTGGCAGCTTGCTTACAGCTATGTGAGGGAGACAACACAGCTAGACAGACATGGCCCCAAACTTCATTTCCCTCCCGTACCCTGAAGCTTCATTCTCAATTGGCTTTACCCCACACACTTTTAGCCTAAGCCTCATTTCCACAGAAACAGTGAGTGCCTAAAATCTGGGGCACTGCATTCTTAATTTTAGCACCCCATCTGCTCCAGGGTAAAGGCAGACAGAAATGCACAAAACCTTCTTTTCAGAGCCTCATCCTAGGATTCCAGAGCTAATAAGCAGGCCCATCCAGGGCCCTATGAGTGCCAGTGCCATCCCAAGGCAGACTCTGTTGGCCCTGGCCTTGTTCAAGGGGACAATTCAATTGGGTAGAAGCACCTCTCCCTATTCCATTAGGCCATGTATGGAATGGGCCTCTTGGAACCCTTGGGTAATGAGCAAGTGCAGAAGCAGGTGGGAAGCGATCGTGCTGGAGTTCGCACACTCCACTGCTGCACACCAGCAACTTCCACGTATGAGAACCTCTGGAGAACTTGGCCTACATTTTGCTGTCCAAGAGTTCAGTGTGGATAGGGGTGGTTTCACATTCAAGGCACCAGGCATGTTCCTCCAGCCTCCTGGGTAAAATGGAGTTTTAATAAAGCCTCTGTATGATTCTGAATGTGACAACTAAATTTGATCCTTGGCACGTTAGTCCGTGCCCTGGTGATGTTTCTCCTGGCATTTTGCTTGTAATGGTATCCTGCTTTTGGCTGAGTTTCTCATCAAGAAGAGGCGTCTGAATTATTTTTATTTATTTATTTTCCTTTTTTGGAGAGGTTTTTGCTTTAGGGCATGTGCACTCGCCAGAAATACAGAGAGAGACAGAGAGACAGAAAGCGAGAAATCACCCCCCAGGGGGGATGGCCATGCTGCAATCCCTTCTCCTCCATTCTCCTCTTGGGATCTTGGGCACACATGCACAAGCACCCGGTGTGAGTTTAAGCCACCAGATCTGGGACTCAAACCGCAGTCAAATACATGGGAGTTCAGTGATATAGCCATTACAATAGCTGCTGGTCCCAGAGGTGTCTGAATTATTTTAGAGGCATTTGCTTCAAATTATGTGTCCCCTGCTGGGTGCATGTGTGAGCGTGCCCAAGATCCTCTGGTTTCCCATTGGTAAAATCAAAAACTTAGATTTTGTGACTCTCTCCTAGCTCTGGATTCTACTTTGTTGTTCTGTTTTTGAATGACTACTAAAGGATAAAGACTGGGGATTTGTTGTGGTTATCAGATGAATCATGAGAGGAACAGGCATGTACAAATCTTATTCTCTTTCCTCTCTCCTTCCTCTCCTCCTTCCTGAGAAGAGAGACAGAGACAGGTGTTTTTGACAGGATCTGGTCATATTGTGACCCTCCTATGCAGCCTCCCAAGCTAAGATTACAGCAATGGACAGTCCTGTCTGGAATGTTCAGAATAATCTGGAAACTGAACCCAGGCTCCCACATGCCTTCTAGCCCACCAGATGGTGGTGCACAGGAGGCTTGGGCTTTATTCACCTTTATTTTGATTGAGAATAACTCTCAGTTTCCCAGGATCAGCTTCAGACCAGGGACCTTATATACTTTCTCTTCTTCCCCCTCCCCTCACTGCTATTATTACAAGATGCATGTTAGATTCACATTTCAGAGATGAAGATTTTAGACTTAGAGAGATTCAAACACTGTGAAGTCCTGAGCCAGGAATGAAGTTTAGGTTTGACTTCATCTTGTGGCCTCCATTATTTGTATCATCATCATCATCTTGTTTGTTGCTACGAATTGAGAAGAAAGATATTCATGCAGGCAGCCACACTAACACAGCCAATGCCGAGTTAAAATGGCTTGAGTTGAGGTGTTCGCTGATGGCCTTTGCCTGGGTATAGACTCTGTTGCAAATAAAAGATGAGGGACATTCTATTAATTAAGCATCCAGAAAATGTTAGTTTCTCCTGAAGAGCTAAACTGAATCTTGGTTTATTGGAAGCAAGGCCTGCTGGCATAAACACGTGCTGACCAACATAAAGGTTTTCCTTCTTCTCCTTCGGAGAGATGGAGGTAGGGAAGTAAAGAGCCTTCCTTTGGGAAGGAATAACCCCCGTCATTCATTTTTCTTTTCTTTTAGGTTTTGCTAAGTTTGTGTGCTCACCACAGAGAGACAGAAACAGTGAGAAGCCACCCACTAGGAGGATTGCCATGCTGCAATCCCTTCCCCTCCATTTTCTTTGCAGCATTTTGGGCATGCGTGTGTGCGCACACACACACACACACACACACACACAC
>NW_006159640.1:297996-303788 GCF_000334495.1 Tupaia belangeri chinensis
CGTCGCGGCGCCCCACACACACACACACACACACACACACACACACGGCATAAATTTCAAGCCGCTTGCTCTGGGGTTTGAACCATGAAGTTAGCTATGTGGAATCTAACTGCCTTAACCTCCACAACACTTGCCTTTCCCCTCGAATTCCTGTTATTTTTAAGACAGAGAATTTAATATCTGATTTTTTCTTTTCATTTATTTATTTATTTTTTTGCAAAAGTTAATTGGCCTGGGGGATTTGATGACCTGGAAGGCTACCTCAGTTTTCCAGGGTGCTCAGACTATAGAAATTGAGTCTTACCATGTCTGCAGAAACACTAGAGGAGGAGAAAAACTTTAATTTTGCCGCCATGTGGGCTGGAGTACATCCCTATGTGGGACTGCTCACCTCTTGGGATGGGAGAGTGTGCTTTGCTTTACCTACACACTTGTTACTAAGACAACAACAGTCAGCAGCCATGGTGAGGGTTGTTTCCGTTCTCGTGCTTCATGTCCCTTAGCTGTCATTTTCTGGGATCATCCCACAAGAAACTCGGTGCAATTGGCTCCAGAGTCATAAAGAACTACATTCCTATCCCAGTTCTGTCTCTATTTTTGGGAACAAGAACTTAATTCTCTGAGTGTCTGCTCCGGAACCTAAAGATGAAGCTATTAAACTCCTGTGGTGATTGTGCAGAGTAAGGGAGGTCATGCCAGGGAATCAAAAACTTTGAAATCATTTCACGATAGTGATGGGAGAAGATGAGATGAAATTTTTACTGGAAACTTGGATATATTTATTTTTTAAAAAGTTTGCCTCTCCCAGGGTCCCATGATTAGTGACTGAAGAAGCTGAAAATCCAGCCGTCTGGGTGGAATTGCTTCTTGCCAGACTGAGCACTCCTTACAGGAAGGTACTCTGTCATACTGTCCATCCCCAGGCCTGGCCCTGGCTCCACTCCGTTGACCTCGCGCTTTGCTTCTTTCTCCCTCTCCCCTCTATTCCACATCCTCATTGTTTTCTGAGAATATGTACCTCATTTCCTTTTTTTTTTCCTTAAAACATTTTATTTATTTTTCTCACATTTTTAAATTTCATTTTCATTTATATGTTCAATCCGATTATTTAGCTTACAAAATGAATATTTCAACAGGTGAACACTTCTCCCTAGTCCAACTGATAAAACTATAAAATATCTTTAACAGGTAATACCACGTAGCTCATTTCTGATGCAAGGTTTTTTGGACTTGCTGTTCCCCTTGCCTGAAATACTCTTTCTCTGCATATCTGCAGAAGGTACGCCTTCCCCTTCCATAAAGTCTGGCTCCAATGCCTTCTTAACGTGCTGTTCCTTGTCTATTCATTAAAAGGATGACCCTTCTCCATCCTAATTTTTCTTTGTAGTGCTTATTACATCTCTCATCTTGTTTTTGGTCTTCCTTAACAGAACGTAAGTAGCATCCCTAGAACTAAACAAATAGCTGGAATCTGTATAGAATGGATATTCTTTATCTGAAATGCTTGGGACCAGAAGTATTTAGTAATTTTTTTTCAGACTTGGGAATAATTGCATATCCATAATGAAATATTCCAAGAATGGCACCAAGTCTAAATATGAAATTCATTTTACATTTCATATATACTTTAAATGCATAGCCTGAAGGGAATTGTGTACTATGTTTATGTATCGCAGTGTCTGACTGTGACGCAGTCTGTGAGGTCAGGTTTGGAATCTGCCCCTTGTGGCATCATGTTGATACTCAAAATGTTTCAGATTTGGGAGCATTTTGGATTTTAGATTTTGGGATTCGAGTTCTCTCTCCTGTAAATGAAACTGTGTCCTTCCGAAGAAGTAGAGAAAAGTGTGTAGAGGAATCCGTGCCTGAGTGCTTCATGCACTGATGGTATTTGTCCACTGTTGAGCACAGAAACTCACAAATGGTGATCTCAGCTGTGTACTTTGCCCTTCCTTCTTTGTCGGGTGACTCTGTCTCCTACGGAGGCAAGGACAGCTGTCTGTTCAGGAGCTTTGCAGCATGATCAACATAGGTAATGTAATATTTAATTTAAAGAAATCTCTGAGTAGAGTTCTTCATTAGAAATTAATTTGCTCAGGTTGTTGGGTTTTGTTTGCTTTTAACATGCTGAGGTATTTCCCCAGGGTAAAGTGTCTGAGCTCCTTTTAGCCTGCGCCTGAAGTTCTAGGGATTGCTGCTCTGTGAGGTTGAATGTTGGTTAATTATGTACAGAATGGAGAGTTCCTACAGTGGGGGCAAAACGTTGTGTTGTCCTTTAATGCTTTTAAAGGTCTCTGTTATGCTTATTGATGAGTTTCAACTGTTTCTGTTCTTGGAGCAGGAATTCTGTAAAAGCGTATGAAGTTATAAGTCACCTAATAATAAGAAACACTATGGAAGTGCTTTCTGTGACCGATGTTATAAATTCTGTGCTCTTTGGACCTTAGTGGTGTCAGACGTGAACTAAGAGTCAGGTGACTTGGCTAATTGTTCTATGTCATTTACTAATTGGGGAACATTGGGCTAGCCATTAGCTTTTTCTAAGACTTAATTTTTTCATCCAGAAGAATGAAGATTCCAGGCCATTGGTCAGGTCCAAGATCCTTTCCAGCTTTTAAAACTCTGTACAGGGAGAGAGTGGGGAGGTGGCAGATGGTGTGGTGGTCAAGGTGCTAGACTCCCACATGGCCAACCATAGCTTGAGTCCCAGACCTGGCGGCTTGAAAATCAAGCTGGCACAAGTGTGTATGTGCCCAAAATCTCGAGAGGAGAATGGAGAAGGGATTGTGGCATAGCCTTCCCTCCTTGGGAGTGATTTCTTACTTTTTCTTTCTCATTGTCTCTCTCTCGAAAGTGCACAAACCCTGTGGCAAAAACTTTAAATTTTTTTTTTTCTTTTTAACAATTCTACCCAGGAAGTCTAAAGACTTTGATCTTCACTTGGTTACAGCCACTTAGTAGTGCTGGGGCTTTATGTCACTCACCTTCCTTCCTTCCTGAGAAACTGCATTTCTCAGTCTTGAACATGAAGACCAAGTTTCCCAAGGGTATTGAGACTTTATTTTATTACTATTTTTTAAATCGCCAGAGAGTGTGTGTACTGGCCAGAGAGAGAATGAGAGTCAAAGAGGGAGAAAACACCCTCCATGGGGCATGGTCACACTGCCATCTCTTTTCCATTTCTCTATCCTGTCAGGATTCTGGGCACACACATACACACTTGATATATTTTTTCAAACTGCTGAGGTTGTGATTTGAACTTAGTCAGCCATGTGGAATCTGCTTTTCTTAACCCTGTAGAGCCAGCCTGGTAGATTTTTATTTGAATACTCAGAGGGGCAAGTATCTTTTAGCCACGGAGTCCTGTTACTATTGAAAGCAACTTCTGATTTGTGATTTTGTGGTGATGCGACACCAAAATGGTAGGATAAAAAGAGATGAAAAATTATCGCATATCTTACGGGATAGATTTTGAATTGCACTTTCAAAATATATTGGTTTTATGTCTCTCTTTTGAAAACATTTTTTTTTCCTTATTCCCACTTTATACTTTAAGTTCTTGACTGGAGAAGAGTTTATAGCTTTTGTGAAAATTTTAAAAGGAGTACTTGATATCCTCATTTTTTTCAGCTCTGTGATTCTCCATGAGTGTCCCCCCTGGAATTTCCGAGGGGAGGAGAGCTTTTCTGATCATATATCCATACCTCCTTCGATGGACATTAACTGGTATCACCTCGAGAATCCAAATGTCTACTGAATGACTATTTTCAGGACTAGCTAGCTATTTTCTGAAACTGCCAATTAATGAACTAGTCAAGACTGGCACACTTTTTAGAGATAATTCAATTAAAAATCCAGAGTAGGGCCAGGTGAAGGTGCAGTGGTAAGACAAATGGACTCAGGTGGAAAGGCTCTAGATTTGCTTCCTGGGACTTCCCTGTACACGCTGAGCATGCCCACAGTCTGAACTGGCTCAGACTGGGGTGGACAGTGCTGGAGGTCCCTTTCTATGGGTGTGTATGTGTGTCTCATGGAAGAAGTAAATAAATAAGCTTTAAACTATAGTAGAAACAAACCGAAAATGGAGCAACTAATTGACCAGCTTGGCTCTTAGAAGCCATTTAGTATTAATTCCATTATCGTTATCTCAATCTTTTTAATCCCTAAAGAGTACTCCTAATTTAGATAGAAGCTTTCAATTACCAGAGATTGAAGTTTCCTTCAGTGAGGGAAAAGGCCTCTGTGACCTGACAGGCCTTGGCCTAGGTGACTGGGCAAAGGTATAGAGATTTAGCGGACAAGGAAAGAGGTGTGGGCTATACTCAGCAGACAGGGAAGAGGTGCGTTTTTGTGGCTGGTGCTAAGTGGGGAGGCTTCTGGACAACTCGCCTCTTAGCAACAGATCCTGCCTTCTCACTAGCATTTAGGATGGCAATATCCATATCTGCTCTCCCTCATTCTAGTGATTTTAATTTCTTTTTAAAGTTCATCTCTTCTAAGGGAGAAATAGAAAAGGAAAGAGAGAAAAGGAGAAAAAAAGGGAGAGAGGGAAGAAGAGACAGGTATCCTTGGCAAGGGCTTCCCATGCTGTGATCCTCCCCACAGACTTAGTCATGAGTCCACCCACAAGTGCATTGGTGTGTTCGTGTTGACCAGGATCTGAACCCAGCACCATCTCATGTGGCTCCATTATCCATCAAGGGACCCTACTGACTGTGCCTCTGTGGTTGGGCCCCACAGAATTATTTTAATCATACAGCTGATATTGTCATTGAGGAAGCATAATATAGACTTAGGAGTTAGGTCGTTTTTGCAAGATAAATCAAAAAAAGACCTGGGGCCCACAGACATGGATTCTAGTCTTATTTTACTAGCTGGGAAACCTTGGGCTCATCTCTTCTCCCACTATGGTAAATGGGGACAGCAAAATGGACTTTGCTGAGTCATCACAAAGATGGAATGAGAATGCAAAAGAGAAAGCACTTGGTGAGCCACAATGGCCCCTCATTAGAAAGGAGATGTTAAATGAGAGTGTAGCCAGAAGGGAGACCTGAGGGGACCCTCCTAAGAAAATTGCGAGATCCTTTCCTTTCACTAGTGCTTCCTCTGACAGAGTGTGTTGTCTTCCCATTAAATGAAAACAGGAGGTGAGTGTGGGATGGGAAAAGTGAGTTGTTTGGGCCTCAGGCTTCAACCTCCACCTGGAGCCCACACCAGCTCCCTTTTGCTACCCAGCAGAGAAGGGAAAGGAGTTAATGATGGAATGTCAGGAAGGCACTTGGGGGCTTTTAGAAATACTCACCAGGTAATATCACATGCACATAATATCAAGCTACAGAACTGCCATGGTTGTGACATTAATCATTTTCTTGTTTTCTTGATTAGTAATAAAGACTTTATCCAAAGAGTCCATTTTTTTAAAGTGTTGGATATGCTTAAGTAAACGGGCATATTTCTTTTAAAACTTTCCTCACACTTGGCAGGCAGAAATTAATCTAAACTGTGTTCTGAATTTACCCAGTGCGTGCCTGAGTAGACGAGGAGCCTGGGGATATTTCTTGTGGGAGTGATGAGTTGTGAATCCCAATATAAGATGTGTGTAAAAAAAAATCAGTTTGTTTTAAGAGAGAAAAGAAGTTTGCATGTGTTCAGCATAACAGGTTATTTTCAAATGGAAGAAAAATACAATTGTGGGGATTTCAAATATTTGATGATCGTGTTTATTCAGTATATATATATATATACACACACACACACATACACACACACACACACACACACACACATATATA
>NW_006159640.1:304665-378741 GCF_000334495.1 Tupaia belangeri chinensis
TATATATATTGTTCTTTCTTATATCCTGTTAGCACATGGGTACAGGAAGATACAATAGACCATATGTGGCCTTAGGTGGCCTTTAGGGACCCTATGTAGCCTCAGGTGTCCCTTATCAAGGGACAAAACATTGGCAGATTAAAAATGATAATTTATGCAAGCGATGGCTTTTAGGAAATATTATTATATATTTAGAGTCAGATACACTTGGACTCCATATTTGGATCCATCCTAGAAATGGGACCTGGGGCTTGATTCATCATTTCTGTGCCTCAGTTTCCACTGCTACAAAGTGGGGATAATATACAGGTTGAGCATCTCAAATCCGCAAATCCCAAATCTGAAATGCTGTAAAATCCGAAACAGTTTGGCAACAAGATGCCACAAGTGGAAAGTTCTGGACTCGACCTCTTGTGAATCAAACCCGTAATTCAAAATGCTATAACCTTGGGCCAGTAGTAGTGTGTGGTTAAGGCAGCTGGATCCCACATGGCTGACTGTGCAGTTGGAGTCCTGGACCTGGTGGCTTGAGAAACACACCAGGCATATTTATGTGCATGCCCCAAATCCTGATGGGAAGAAGAGAGGTGCTTTCTCATGTGTTTTCTCCCTCTGTCTTGCTCTGATGAGCACACATGCCTTTTGGCCAAATTTTTAAAAATGCTGTAATAGTAAAATATTGTATGAAATTACATTTGAGCTATGTGTTTAAGTTGTCTGTGAAACACAAATGCACTTCATGTTTCGACTTGAGTCCCATTCCTAAGGTATCTTATGATGTATATGTATATATTCCGAAATCCAAAAAAAAATCCAAAATTGGAAACACTTCTGTTCCCAAGCCTTTCAGGTAAGGGATACTCAACCTGTATTTTCCTCCCCAGATTCTAAAGATGTAATGTGATGAGGAATATACAAGGCTTAGCATAGACCTTGGTGCCTAGTTGATTTTTATGAATGTTAAGTTTAACTTCCTTTCTTTTTTTCTCCCTTCTGTCACAAGGAGATATATAGTCCTGCAGTTCTTTAGGAATTTGGAAGTCTCTGGGCTGTGAGAGATAATTCGTCATGGAGGGCTAGTCTCATGGCCTGGTAGTTGAGAGAGTCTAGTCCCACTTGGTCAGCCATGCAGTTTGAGTCCTGGTCCCAGTGGCTTCAGGAATATACTGAGTGGGTGTGCTTGTGTGCCCAGACTCTCAATGGGGTGTAGGGATGGGGGAAAAGGGATTGTGGCATGATCATGCCTCATAGGGAGGTGCTTTCTTCTCTCCTTCTCCATGTCTGTCTCTCTGCGGGTACACATTCCTCTCTGGCAAAAAGAAAAAAAAAATCAAGAAGAGGGGCTTTGGGGGTTGCTGAGCCGGATGTCTTCTGCTCTGAGGGCTCTGTCTGCCCTTGTCCACTCTGCCCTCCTGACCCTAGGAAGCTGACCTGTTGAGCCTGCGGCCTGGGGCCTCCTGGCCCCTTGGCAGCTATTAGGATTAGCCAGTGCTGAGTCCCAGCAGGAGGAAGAAAGGAAAGCAGAGTGAAGTCTGTGCTTTGGATCAGCCTTTGGGCTTTCTCCCTGCTGGGTTGCCATGAGCTTACTGTTCCTAAACTGAAGGCCAAGGCCACTGCTCCTTTGTTTTAAAGTTTATTTCTTCTATGAGAATGAGAGTGTGCTTCCCTAACAGGTTCTTGATACTGCTGTCACCCCCAGACTCAGCCAGCCCTACATCATGGGCATGTGATGTGATCTGTGTGTTGGGGGGGGGTGTCTCTGGTATCAAACGGAGCCTTCTTGTGTGGGTCAGCATTGTAGAGCACCCTGTGTTATTGCTGCTCCTTTTTTTTTTTTTTTTTTTTTTTTTTAGAGAGAGAGAGATGTTTGCTATAGGCTACATGTGCTTAGGGGATGGCCACTCTGCAATCCCTTCTCCTCCATTCTTTTCTCAGGTACACATGCACATGCACCCAGTGTGACTTTCAAGCCTCCAAGTAAGTCTGGGACTCAAACTGTGGTCAAGCACTTGGGAGTCCATCGATGTAATCATTACGTCATCTGCTGGTCCTTCCATTGCTGCTTTTAAAGTAATTCTCTCAACCTTAGAAGGGGCCCCTCCCAGTTCTAGCAGCCCCTTCTTTATCAGCCTTCAGGCCTAGGCTAGGTAACAGTTCTGTGGTTCTCTCCCTGGGATCCTATATTGTCCTGTGGGGTTTTCCTACAACACCACCTACCCTTGTGTAAAGAATCCTTTTATTAAGTCATCTGGAATAAGCTTAATGTGAGTTTGTTGTCTGTTTCCTGATTGGGACCTCAAAGGGTGAGCTGAGTTTGGAAAGGTGAGATGTGGCATTGGATGGCCACAGTGTGCTCTGGTGTCTACGACCAACTTAGGAGGGCCAAATGGTGCAGTTCATGTGAGGGTAGGGAGCGCAGCTGTGAGTTTGGGGAGATGTGCTGGACTGAAGCCTGCAGGTCAGGCTAACTTATCAGATCTCACATCATAGTAGAAATAAATTTCTGGTAGTTGTTTCCTGATTCATTCTGATAAGGGTACATTGAATAACGAACAAGTATATGGTAGAGGAAATAAATATCAGAAATCTCTCCCTTTTCATTCCGACGAATTAGATGCAAATGAAATAGAGAGAAGGGAAGGCAAACAATATGTAATGAATACCTCCTCTAGTACCAGGCAATTTGCATAGATTACCTGATTTATTCTACTCAGCAACCATGATGAGTGAGGTACCAATTTTCCAGCTTTATGGGGCAGAAATTGAGGCTCAAAGACTTCAAGAGAGTTGCCAAAGATCACATACCTGGGATTTGGTGCTGCCACAATTTCACATCCCCAGGTGTTCGTGATATTGAGATGCTTATGGTTTTTCCTGCGTCAGTCATCCCACATGACTTGCGATGCATTTTACGGGTTCAGGCAGCAGGAGAAGGTAAGTGCACTGGACTGTGAGCTTCAGGTTCTTTGTCGCAGCCCACCTCTGATAAGGAGGGGTCTGGCACTGCATCATGCATAGCTGTAAGGCAGGAAGACATTTTTCAGAGTCTAGGAATAGCCATGCAGCCTGGCCTCGTGGGCACGGATGGGTATGGGTTCCTAACAGGAAAGATCCTGGATATCTGTTGGGGCCTGGGCTATCATGTTCTCATTGCCCGGGATTTGAATTACTCCCTACTTTTGGATTTGCTCAGTTTCTACTTTCACTGAAAATGATCTTTTGCTCTCCCCATTAAAAAATTAAAATAAAAAAATTGCCATAAGGTTTGTGTGTTTGCTAGGGACAGAAAGAAAGGAACAGACAGCACCTTCTAGGGGGAGGCCATGCCTCAGTTTCAACTCCATTCTCTTCTCAGGATTTTGGGCACATATGCATATATGCCTGGCATTTATTCATGTGAGATCCAGCCACCCTGACCTCCACGCCACCTGCTGGCCCCTAATTATATATTTTGTCTTCTAACTAGTGCTTTCTATTTGTCCTTACTTCTGCTAACTCATAAGTCATAGCCTTGCTGCCTCCTGGTTTTTCTCTACATGCATCTTTTTCACTTCTGGCCCCATTATCAGTGGGCAGAGTCTGTATTAACAAGTTCAAGATCTTCAAAGAGAGAAAATGCATATCTTCCTAGAGTCCAGCTCCAATGCAGTCCTTCCTGCTAGGCTGAGTTGTGGCTATGGGTCAGTGAGGAACCTATTCCAGGCTCAACTTGGATGAAGGGCAGAGTAGGAAGCAGGGTGGCAACACACACTACTCTTTTGCCATGTAGCAGAACAGATTCACAGGTTCCAGGGACTGGGGAATCATCATCTGTGGAGGTCACGATTTTCTCACTCCATCTTCTTCCCCCAAAGATTGAAATTCCACATGCAAAATACATTCACCCCATCTCAAGGTCTCTATGGTCTCATGCATTCAGAAATCTCAATTTCATCTCAACCTTGTGAGTTCAAAAGATCAAATTTCCATTATCTAATTCATCTGTTTTAATACATCATGTCCTAGTGATTGGGACACAAGCACCTTTGGGACAGGGAGTGTTTTTCTGCCTCCCACAGTGTGGTTACCATTCTGTATAGATGATGTCATTCGGTGTAACAGCCGTGTGCACCCTGTACTTGGAGTCATTGCATTTTGCAGTGAACACGTTCAGGCTCAGGGAGTTAAATAACATACTCAACCAACCTGACTAGTGAGCGAAAGCATGCTGGGAGTGGGGCTCCTGTGAGTTCTCTTCATCATTCTTGTGTTCCCTGAACTTTGCTGCATTTTAGAATCACCAGGGGAGCTTTTAAACGCACCAATGCCCAGGTTGCACCTCAGATCAGTTCAATGGGAATCCCTGGGGTGGGCAGTTTCTCAGGTGCTTGCGAGGTTCAGTGAAGTTTGGGAGTCCCTGCCGACTCACGCACTAGGAGAGGTGTGGGGTGGTGTCCACAGAGAGGGTGCAGGAGGGTAGTCAGCGGAGGCTTCCCTACGGAGGAGAGTTGGAAGTGAGATGTGCTCAGTAGAAGCAGGGAGAGAGCTTTTCTCAGAGAGCAGCAGCTTCCCGTGTTGCTGATTTGCTCATTATTTTCCAAGTGTGATTGAATTTTTATGTTTTCATGAGAATGGTTCAAATAAATACATTCACAAATCAGGAAACAACAGAAAAAGACATCCTTTGTCGGAGCATCCATCCTCATTTATGGCTTCAGGAAAACACGGCCGCACGGTTATTGCTGTTGCATGTGCTTTTTGTCAGGGAGATAATTGTGGAAATTGGGTGCTTCCCGTCAAGTGCAGAGCCTTTTGTGGAGAAAATTTGAGCTGTCCCTGTGTCCCATTTTACAGTAATTGAGATTGGTCTAGCAAATCATTAGTGAAGCAAAGGAAGGTGATGGCTTTTTTTTTTTTTTTCCTTCTTTCTTAAAAGCAAGGTGGTAAAAATTTGATGCTTGAAAAGAGAGAAGAAAAATAGGATGTCAGTAACAGGAGGAAGTGTGCCACCCATCCCTGGGCTCCCTCCCTCCATGGGAAGAATATGGCCTCTGTTAGTGCTGACCTTGTGTGGGGCCAGTGGGCAGGGCTCTCAGGAGAAATATAGTGATGGACCTTGTGGTGGGGACAGTCACTGGAATGTGACAGCCTCGGCATGAAGCCCTGCCCAGGGCCACCCTCCAAGCAGGCAGCTTGGGGGACATCTGTTGCTCGCTGCTTACACTGCTTACAAGTGTTGGCTCGGTACTTCTCTTTCCCATTGTCAACTTTGAAGATAATGAAATGCAGCTTGTGGAAGGGAGAGTAAATAATGGCGGTATATATTTTAGGTAAATCAGCAGGTGAAGCTGCCAAATGCAGCATTTGTTTATTTAAAATCCCCTTCACAGGGAGGGCCTCATTAAATACTTGTCTTTTCTTCCTGCAAGACCCCGGGGGATAGCAATAGTGAGGTGTTACTCAAACACCTCATGGAGGAAACAGGGATGATCTAGAGGGCGTTCAGTCATGAAGAGCAAATAAACAATGTGTACGGTGCCTCCTCGTCTGGCTGGTGGGAGTGGGGTTAAAGTGAAGATTGCATCCTGCTTAAAAAGGAGGACAAAGAAGGTGCCCCTTTAGGACTTGGGCGGGAAAGCAGATGTGATGGCCACCTGAGGCCAGACCCTGACCTGGGAGGCTATAGCAGCAGCCAAGCTTCAATTCGTCTCTCTCTGAATCTCCTGCATCTCCAGGGCCTGCTTTGCACACAGTCCATGCTTAGGAAATGGATGTTGCACTAATTTGATTGACAGAACCTGTGATTTAATAATGGCTGTGCTGTGAAGCAGTTGGGGATGTTTTACATTTTTTTTCTGAAGGCTCATTTATGTACGACCTCTTTGTTTTGTTTGTTTGTTAATTTCTGTTATAGGGAGTGTGTGCTTGCCAGAGAGAAAGAAAGACCAAGAGAGAAAGTGAGAAATCACCCCCTGAGGGGATGGCCACACTGCAACCCCTTCTCCTCCATTCTCTCAGCTTTTTCCATTCTCAAACAAGCATTGCCATGTTTTTCAAGCCGCCAAGACGCAGAACTCAAACCACGAAGTCAGTCATGTGCTATCCAGCCACCTTAAGCATCATACCACCTGACTGGTCTGTACAACCTCTTTGGAAAGACAGTTTAAGAGCATAACCCTAGGGCCAGCAGATAGCGTAATGGGTGCATCACTGGACTCCCACATAGACAACCGTAGTTTGAGTTCCAGATCCCATGGCTTGAAAATCACATTGGGCTCATGTACGTACATGCCCAAGATCTCAGGAGAACAGAGCAAAAGGATTTGCTGCGTGGCCACCCCCTTGAGGGGGTGATTTCTCACTTTCCTTCTCATTACCTCTGTCTCTCTTTTTGGTGAGTGCATGTGCCCTAATGCAAAAACCTCTTAAAAAGAGCTTATCTTTTTTTCTTTTTTCAAGTTTGTTATAGGGCATATGTGTTCACCAGAAAGGATGGGGGACAAATGAGAAGTCACCCCTCATGGGAGATGGCTATGCCATGATCCCTTCTACTCCATTCTCCTCTCGGGATTTTGGGCACACATACACATTTGCCAGACATAGGGTCGGCCATGTGGGATCCAGCCTGTTAAAGTTCCATGCCACCTCCTGGCCTGAGCAAAAGCTTTTGAACTTAGCAGTGACTCCACTAATGCAGCAGTTGGCTTCCCTGTGTCCAGAGCTGCTGTCCCAGGTGGCTCCTGGACTAGCGTCATCCTGAAGGAACCTACACTGTGTCCCGTTACTTCCCTGTTAACCCTCTGTGGTGGGTCCTGTCACCCCTCTGTGGTGGGTCCTGTCACCTGTGAGTAATCACCCTGCATTAGCACTAGTGCATAAACTTTTATATAGAAATGTACAGACATGTGCAACTGTTCAGCTGCATGTGAAAGTAATAAAAGTATTTTTTAAGAAAAAAATAATTATAAGCAGATATTGCAGATACTTCATCCCAGTGGATTTTCTTGAGCCTTCTCTGGGTTGCACACTCCCTGGTTTGAAGAGTACAGGACCTGTAGGGTCTTTCTGAAGCTCCTCATTGGCAGGGCGTGAATTCCCACCACAGTCTGGCCCCTTTCTCCTGCTGTAGCTCACCTCCCTCCATGAACTCGCCTCTCCTGCAAACTCGTCTCTCTCCTGCAGGCTCATCCACCCCTCCCACCCCCTCAGCCCCCCTTGCAGGTTCACATCCCTCTGAAAACTCACCTCCTTCCTGCAGGCCCTCCTCCCTCTGCAAATTCATTACCATTCTGCAGGCTCACCTCCCTCCTACAGGCTCACCTCCCTTCTGCAGGCTCATCTTCCTTCTGTAGCCCACCACCTTGTTTTTTTTTCTAGTCACCGTGGGAACTATTTGAGTTCCCATCATTGGTTATGTCTTCTCTCTCTTTACTGCTATAGTCCACAGGTTTATTTCTTAATGTAACTAATGTTTACTAGTCTTTTAGAATTCAATTAAGGATCTTCCTTTTCTAGGAAGTCTTACCTCTGTGGCCCACTATTAATTAACTCCACCTCACTGCCCAGCATTGGCCCCAGGTTGAGGTAGAAATCAGTCTTGTATGTCCCCGAGGAATCCTGTGATTTCCGCCATACCAACTTTTGTCACGTTGCACAACCACTCTGTTTGTCTTCCAACAACAAAGTGAGCTCCTTGAGATTGGGGTTGCATCATTTTTTTAAAAATTTCATTCTGAGAACAGAGGTTTACCAGACTAGTTGTTTAATCACTGTGTGTTCAGTGAATAAGTGGATTTCTTTCATTTTGTAAGCATCTGTGGGATGCCTATCAAATAAGCCAGGCCCTGTGCAGGGGGCTAGTGAACATTTTTGTTCAGGGTGGGGTGGTGTCGGCCCTAGCTGAGCAGACAATAACATTGCAATGTTACAGGGGAAGGAATAGGTGCGAGAAGCGGGAGGAGGGGAAAGGGTGAGCTGAACAACAGGCAAGCCACATTTTATCTGGCTCTATTCATTCGGTTTTCCAGAAATCTGGTGAGATAAAAATTATCCCCATTTTACAGATGAGGAAATCGAAGCTCAAAGTACTTAGCTTAAGTGCCTAAAGTTACTAGGCACTCAGTGAAGAGTGGGCACCATTTCATCCCAGCAGGCCCTGGACTGCTGACTGTTTAGATTCTGCCACTTTCTGTTAGTATCAGTCATGAGGATTCTACTGGGTCATTGGGAAAAGTCCTGACCTCTTTTTGCATAGAAAAATATGTCATGACTTTCTCAACGACCTAAGAGACGGTTGGATGGAACTGGAGACCCAAGTAGTGAAAACACTAATGGAATTATTTTAGGGTTATATACTTGTTTTTTCTGATACTCTAAGAGTTTTATGTAATGAAATTTCATGGTGCTATAAATACTTAATAAAACTATGTGATCCATTAGTTAAATGAAATGTTCCTGAGTGTGCCATGTTGCTGTCCCATAAATTCTTTTAATATTGCTGGAACCTGGTTCTGACTTTTGTAAGCTTTGAGTTTATTAAAGAAACACATTTTGTCTCCACCACCATTGCCTTGTGGAAGGTTCACTGATAGCAGAATAATAAGAGTGCTTGCCTTCTGGAGCCTAGTGTTTTATTTTTCCAAAAAGTACTTTCGGATACTTTTCCTTTATCCCCATTAATTTAAATTCATGAAATGACTCCCATTATCCCATTTTACAGATGAGTAAACTAATACCTAGTTTAAATAGTTTAATTCTAGGTTTTACCCTAGAAAAACCAGTCTACCAGAGAAAGTATAGTAAGATCCCGCTTAATTATCTTTTGATTTAGTTTTTTTTTTTTTTTAAAAAAAAAAAAAAGAGTACCAGCAGTTAGCGTAATGGCTATGTCGCTGGACTCCCACATAGTCGACCACGGTTCACGTCCCAGACCTGGTGGCTTAAAACTCATGCCGAGCGCATGTGCGTGCCCAAGATCCCGAGAGGAGAATGGAGGAGAAGGGATTGCGGCGTGGCCATCCCCCCTGGGGGATGATTTCTCGCTTTTTATCTCTCTGTCTCTCTCTGTCTGTCTGGTGAGCACACCTGCCCTAAAGCAAAAATCTCTCCAAAAAAAAAAGAAAGAAAAAAATATATGTATCTGGTCCATAAAAAACTTTTAAATAGATTTGGGCCACATATTTTGATTTTATTTAAAATTATCATTACTAGTATTGTGCTCTCAGTGTTAGTTTTATACTCTCAGCATATGTAAAGGGACAGTAAACATTCATTCCCTCTTGGAATTTTTTTAGTAGTAGTTCATAAGTTAATGCCTCTGTTGCCACACTGTATTGGTTTCAGGAAGACCCATAAGTACTATTTCACCCTCTACTTCTAGTCCAAAGGGGGGGAAATGTTTTATCTGAGTATGGACTTTGTGAAACCTGTAACTTTGTATTTTCCTTTTTGCTTTGGCCTCTAGGAATCTCATAGTCAAATATATAACCTATCATTTGTAGCCATAAGGCTTTCATGGTGTCCTATTCTTCTGCTTTCACCTTCGTTTCCAGTTTTTTGTTCCTCTTCACTCCAGTATTCTCATTTATTTTATCTTGTTATAAAGAGTGACTTTCTAGGGAACTAGCAGTTAGTGTTATGGCTATGTCGCTGGACTCCCACGTAGTTGACCACGGTTCACGTCCCAGACCCGGTGGCTTAAAACTCACGCTGGGCACGTGTGCGTGCGTGCCCAAGATCCTGAGAGGAGAATGGAGGAGAAGGGATTGCAGTGTGGCCATTCCCCCTGGGGGGTGATTTCTCGCTTTCTGTCTCTATGTCTCTCTCTCTCTGTCTGGTGAGTGCACATGCCCTATAGCAAAAAAAAAAAAAAAAAAAAAGAGTGACTTTCTATATGGCTCTCTGCAAGCTGGATGAAATTCTGAAGTCTCTCCTTCCAAAAATGTGTGGTGAACCTAACCAACAATGCAACGTAAAGACAGTTTCTCAGGCCAAGAGATATCTTCTATCACTATGGTTGTTACAAGACGGCCTTGGCTGGGTCCACATTGATATTGTGGATTTATTCAACTTTGTGGCATTCACAGTTTTAAGGTCAGAAACACAGCCAGTGAATTTGTTATTTTTCTCAGAGAGTCTGGGAAAAACAGGTATTGATTCTACAATTGCTGCATGAATGGTGGTCCTTTCTTAGTAGAGAAAGACGAAGTATTTATGACTACCCTTCTGCCAAAAGTCCCTACAGTGTTTGCACCTCTTACGACCACAACAGCTTTCAAGAAGTGCCACCACTGAGTTCTAGTAAAGCTTCACTATTTCCTGTTTTCTCGTCCTTGAACAAATGTGCAGAACGGGGAAATTTTAGGTCTTTTATAACTTGACCAGATCAAATAGTCTTTGATACATTAGAAAAATTGATGGGTTAATGACAGTCCTAGGGATTGGCGAGAGAAATAATCTAAGAAGGACCTATGTGAGCTGAGTAATTAAAGCCCACAGGGGTCCTTGGGTCAGAGTAGACATAGACGCAGAGTCTGGGAAGAAAGGCCAGCGTTTAGGAAAAAAGAGACCTGCTCCAAGCAACCTGAGTTCAGAGACTTCTGCATGTCAGACGGTCTGGGCAGATACGGGAGTGAAGTTGGAATCTATAATAAGAACTGACAGCCATAAACTAATTTTAAACTCAGCTAGCCTTGGGGATTAGAATACATGCCATGTACAGAACTGGAATGGGTCTAAACTTAGAAGAAAACTAAGGCCAGAATTGACTTAGTTGCATACTTCTGTGTGTTAGGGTCTGAGCTAGGCTTTAAAACAATATTTGAAAATAATCTAAAACTTATGGTAAAAATAGAAATAAGAATATACAAAGAATATTCTGTGCCCTTTACTTAGATCCACCTATTACTGATGTTTTACACATTTGATTGTTTGTATTTTCTGTCTTTATATGTATATGTGTGTATACATATATATATATATCCATATATATAGATAAACATGTATATATGTGTGTATGTGTGTGTATATATATATGTATGTATATATATGTATATGTATATATATTCACTCCCTCCCCCAAATCATTTGAAAATAAGGTGCACATATTTTGTTCTTTACTCCTAAATACTTAATATTTTGGAATAAGTACATTCACTTACATAACCACAGAAAAGTTATAAAATCTAGTTAGTTTAACAGTGACCCAATATTTTTACCTAATTTACCATTCACATTTTTTTAAAGCAGCCCTATAATTTCCTTTGTAACATTTCTATACTCTTTATGATAGGATCCCATGTAGATATTGTATTGAGTTGTTATATATGTTATATCTAGTTTCTTTGCATCTAAAATATATCCATAGCGTTTCTTTGTCTTTTATGACATTTTTGAAGATACAACCCTCCTCCTCTCCCATTGCAAAGTGTAAAATCTGATTAGATTCCTGACCAGAGTCCTACGTAATACTGCACAGTGATGTTGTGTTCTTCTCAGGGTATCACATGCCATCCATCTGCCCCTCTCTGTTGAAGCTGATTTTGAGAACCTAATTGAGGCATTGTCCAATTTCTCCGTGGTCTAAGTGCCCATTTCCCCCCTGGGAACTGATAAACCGAAAGTGGAAAGACACCTTAAGATCTGCAAATATCCTCCTCATCAAGAATTTTTCCTTGTAATTTAGCATCTATTGGTGCTGCTTGCCTGACCAGTCTTTGCTCTAGTGGCTGCAGGATGTTGATTTTATTGGGTCATCGGAAAAGTCAGGTTGTATTTTTTTCTGTTTTTCTATGCAAAAATGTGTCATGACTTTTCTGATGACCCAATATAACTCCAGCACCCCCTGGGTATTTACTAGTCAGCACCTGTTCTACTCTAAGCTAGGCAGCCTCTGTTTTCCCATTTGTTTATCTGTTCGCTGTCCATATGGACTCATGGACTCCCGTTCTTTTCAGCGGTTTATTATTTGTTGTCACCCATAATTATATTGGTGTTTAAATTGTTCCAGATTAGGCTGTCCTTTCAAGATGGATTAACTGTTTATGACATTCCTTCATCAATTTAGTTTGTTTTGAGCACTTCTTTACTTCCTGAAATATTGGAAGCTATTGCAGGCCTGTCTGCCCCAGTTCTGAAATCACCCCTCTCCAGGATGCCCTAGTTCTTTACTAGAGAATGGTTGAAGAAACCAAAATCTGTGTAGTAGGTATTTCATGGTTACTGGGGTATCTTTGCTTCCAGGACCTTTTAGTGCATGAACCTGGGAATATTTGCATGGAAACACATACATATGTACATATACACGTATACATTCAGATAGAAAGGCATGTATAGTTTATAAAGCATCAGTTTACCCTAAAACTTTGGATTTCCATTTTATCCCCACATTGTTTTCCTACTTTCTATATTGAAAAAAAAATTATTGTTATTGCTAGAGAGAACATGCACTCAGCAGAGAGAGGGAGGAAGAGAGAGAGAGAGAAGCATACCCTAGTAGGACATGGTCATGCCTCAATCCTTTTCCCTCCTTCCTCTTCCCATTATGATTTTGCAAATATGTGCACATGTACCCAGCATGTTTTTCAAGCCATTGGGCCAGGATTTGAATTGTGGCTGGCCATGTGGGATCTGGCTCCCTTAATCACTAGGCTACAGGGCAGCCCCATCTTTCCATAGTTTAAGATGTCCTCTTCCGTAGACAGTACTGTGGCTTCTACGAGTAGCAGTGGATTTACTCCTTCGTGCAACCCTGTAATACATCAAAAGTAGTTCCAGAGTAACTTTGCCCTGAAGAAAGCTTACCAAAAAGAGTTGGGATTTGTTTGCCCCTCCTGCCTTAGCAGTGCCTAAAACTGAACATATGCAGTTCAGTACTGGATTTGTAAGTTTTTTGATTAGCTTTTTTCTCCCCTGTCCTTTCTGTGAGCTTGCTTGTGATGTTCATTTCACATACAATTGGATTAATTTGCTTCGGTCTGCTTTCAGTTTTGAGCTTCCCCCTATTTCCTGTTCTTGTTAATTTAATTATTTTTTAAAGATATGCAGAACATTAATACGCTTTCAAATGTGAAAGTTATGCAAAAATGCATACTCTAGGAAACAGCACCCTCTGCCATGAGCCAGCTACTGAATGAATGTTGGTTTCTTCAACCATTCTCCAATAAAAAGAACCAGGGAATCTTGGAGATACTAGTGATTTCAGAACTAGAGCAGGCAGGCATAAGATGAGCCTGAAGTATAGTCGTTATTTTGGGAAGTAAAGAAATGCTCAAAACAAATAAAACTGATGAAGGACTGTCATAAGACACATACTCCATGCCATGTCCCTACTATGTACTACCTAGTCACTCCACCACCCATCATCTCTTCCTGTAGAAAAACAACTTTATTGGGCTAGCTGGTGGCATGATAATTAAGGCAACTGGATTCCACATGGCCAGCTTCACAGGTCAAGTCCTAGGTCTGGTCCCTTGAAAAACATGCTGGGCACATGTACATGCATGCCCAAAAGATCCTGAGAGGAAAATGGAGGAATAGGGATTGTGGGATGGCCATTCCCCAAGGGAAGCTATCTCTCACTTTCCATCTTTCTGTCTCTTTCTGGTAAGAGTATGAGCCGTGTAGCAAACTGAAACAAACAACCAAAACAAAACAGACAAAAATTCATTTTTGTCTGTTTTGTTTTCTTTTTGTAAAGAAAAGGAAATTTACACCTCTTCTTTATTTTTTTTTAAATTTGAGTGATTTATTTACATTTCCAGTGTCTTAGTTTCCTCATCTGTTAAAAGGAATTATTTTGGGGGCCAGATGGTGACATAGCAATAAAACATGATACTTTGTAAAGAAGTCCCACATGGGGAAGATCCCAGTTCAAGTCCAGAGTCTTCTTCCTTTCTTTTGTTTTATTAAAACTTATTTATTTATTGTAATTTATGATTTACATATAATCATTACACATTTTTGTAACGTACACTGTTTGTTAGTTTTTTTGGTACTGGATGCATGTGCTCACCAGAGAGAGATAAGAAAGCGAGAAATTAATCCCCGCACCAACGAGGATGGCCATTTGCAAATCTTCTCCTCAAGTCTCTTCTCAGGATTTTGGGCATACACGCACACACAGATGCCCAGTATGTTTTTCAAGCTGCGGGGCCCAAGACTGGAACTGTGCAGTCAGCCATGTGGGATCTAACTAACCTAACTCCATGCCATCTGCTGGCCCTACGGTATAGTTTTTGAAAACATGTATATGGTGTGTAATAAGCATATGGACTACCTCCGGCATTACATTATTTTGTGTACATTCAAAATTTGCTCTGTTGGTTATTTTGAAAGTAAAAATTGAATTGGCAGTGATGTTCATTACTGTGAAACACAGTTCTAAAGAAAAAGTGATTAAAAATAAAACAACAAAAATATCATAAATTAATGGTGGATTTTTTAAAACAAAGATAATCTTAATATAACCAATGAAAGAAGAATTTGTATTTTCAAGTAGAGGATTGTGGAAGATAAGAGTTTATAATCTGAAAAGGTCTGTGGTATCAATTACTGATCCAGTTAGAGATAGGTTTAAAATTTTACATAGTAATAGCTTATTTTTTAAATTATTTTATTTCGCTTTATTAATGTATTTATTTCTTTTAATTTGACCAGAGAGGGACAGAGCGAGAGCCAGAGTGAGAGTGAGAGAGAGAGAAAGAAAGCGAAAAAGCAAGCCGCCACATCCAAGACTCGAACTGCAGGTGGTCATGTGAGAGTCCGGCGCCCTTAACCACCATACCACCTGCCAGCCCCAGCAATAGCTTATGAGGAAGAGATAGAAAAAGAAAAATTTTAATTACTCACCGTTAGTTCTTGTAGGACCATAGTACTATACTGTGCATAAAGAAATATGTCCTCTATAAAACAAAAACAAAACTAAAAATTGATTTTTAAAAGTGACATGGTAAAATCAGTGATTTGGGGATTTATAGGCTTTACAAAGTTGATTTTAGCCTTCTTTAAATTCATTGCAAAGAAAGACTCAGCTACTTGTAACATTTGAGACTTTTCCTCAATTATCTAGTTTTATACAATGCTTAATAGTAATAATAATGACTATATTAGGTTGTTGGGAAAGTCATAATGTAATTTTCTGTGTTTTTCTGTGCAAAAAAAAAAATGTCTCATGACTTTCCCAACAACCCAAATATAATTCCAATATGAAACCTATAGAGACAACTGTCTATCAAGTAACTGTGAATTTATACTTAAACCTGCTTACATGTAAAATAGTTGAATCTGAATTTTTAGCCTTTTAGTTGAGAAATTTAATCCATTGACATTTAATGTTATTATTGATGTGAGGGATAGAATGAAAGGTGGTAGTCCAATTCACGTGTTGTGTAACTTGTGATGTGTGGACTGGAGTAGCCTCTCCTCCTCTGCTTCAGACTGGGCAGGGTTCCCTGCTGACCAACCCAGGCCAGGCAGCCTGTGCTTCCCTGTTGCTCCTGGATTGGTGAGGGGCAGAGTGCTATCAACATAGGTCGGGCAGCAGCTACTATCCTCCACTCCTATCTCTTCCTTTCTTATACAAAGGGAAACATGCTACAGATTAAGCTAGGCTTTTCAAGTGCCTGAATCTCATTTATCTGCCCAATTTGACATATTTGGTCATTACTAATGTGGACACTGAGGCTCATATTTGAGTTGTTGCAAATCTTTGCATCTTGTTGATAACTGGCCTTCTCTCTGTGCTGTATAGTTTGGATGAAGCTTCGTGTAATGACTCAAAGTACAGAACATGCAGACGGGGAAGTACAGTTTTTTGTTTGTTTTTGCCATAGGGTGTGTGTGCTCCCCAGAGAGACAACAAAGAAAGAAATTGAGAAATCACTCCCATGGGGCTGGGGGAGAATGCCACAATCTCTTCTCCTCTCAGGATTTTGAGCATACTCGCACATACATCTGGCATGATTTTCAAGCTGCTGGGTCCAGGACTTGAACCACAGTCAGCCATGTGGTAGTCTAACACCTCTATCCACTGCACCACCTACTGGCCCAAAATTGCAATTTTTAATACATGTGATTGCTGCCACATAAACTCCAGGTCCTGGATCTGGAAAGGCTGCCACTTCATCTGATTTTAGACTGGAATTTGCAGTGTCCTTACTGTATCGTATAAAACTAATATCAGGCTGGGAGGAGTTTTGCTTTGTTGTTTATTTATCTCAAGTAAAATTCACATAAAATCAACCAAAATGTGGTATTTATTACATTGTTGATGTTGTGCTGCCCCACCACTATTACATTCCAAAAACATTTTCATCACCCTGAAATGAGACCCTGTACCCATCAAACATTTCCTCACCCTTGACTTCTTCCCTAACCCTGGCCACCACTGTTGTGCTATCGACAAGGATTTATCAGTTCTGGCTAGTTCAGATAAATGGAATCATGAATTATGCACCTTTTCCTATCTAACTTCTTTCCCTTGGTTGGATGTTTTCAAGGTTCATGTATATTGTAGCACATATCAAAATGGCGTTTCTTTTTACAGCTGGATAATATTCCATCGTGTTGATCGACTCCATTTTGTTTACCCATTAATCCGTTGATGGGCTTCTGGGAGAGTTAGGAATGGAGCTGGAGAGAAGAGTGGCTCATGCTTTGCCCTGTGCTATTAACTTAGCTGTATGACCTCGACAAGTTCCTCAACTGTGTCTCAGTTTCCTTATTTGTTAAATGAAGATAATAACAGTGATAGCTAACTCTTCCCATGGTTGAAAGGATTGAATCAGATTATATATGAAAAGCTTCTAACATAGCACTTGGCAAACAGTGATCTGTCAATAAACATTGACTATGTTACTGTGGGGCTGTATGAGGAGAGGGGTGAGTAGGAGGAGAGAGAAAACAAGTTTGTGCTGCAGTATGTGTTGCAGTGTGCGTGTGTTCTGTTGTAGCCACTCAAACCTTTCAGCTCTGTTTTTTTTAAAAGAAGCCTATCTGTTTTCTCTGTTTTGTGGTTTGGTGTTTTTGCCCACCCCCACCCCCCACCCCATCTCTGAACATGGAATCTCACATTTTAGAAGCAGTTCACTAGACAGAACGTCTGTAGTGGAATGTTACATAATTCACATTTAGATTTGAAGAGCTCATTATAAAAAACCTGACACACTTCAGGAATATTAAATTACTGCAGATTGTGTGGAGCACAGAAACATTATTGAAGCATTTCAAAATTCTAGGCGAGCCTGAATTTAACTGATAGGGTTTCACAGCTTTTACTGGAAAAATGATTTGAGTTGTCACATGGTTTCTGGCCCTGGAGGACTTTAATCTCCTTAATTACAAAGAAATGAATTTCCTAAATAATTCGGAGTTACTTCACAGCATTTGCTCAACCTCTGGCTTTTGGAAAATTAAAGGGAATGGCAGGGTCCATGCCGAGCTATGTCCTGTCCATACTGCAGCTGCTTTATTTGAGTTTTATTCAGAGTGGCGCTGGGTCATGACTGATCTAGGGATGTACTTCCGAAATCCACAAGTAATGCTCATAACACTCGAACGCAGTCACACCTTGTCCAACAAGTGACTCTGGAGATAGGAATAGGCTACGTGGAGGATTACAAAGTTGGAGGGGAGAAAAATGGTCCAAACCTGACTTTGAAGAATCTTTGAAATTGTGTACAATGTATGCGTTTTAGCTCCTTCTGCTTTTTTGGTTTGTTTTTGTTTTTAATGGTCTAGGCACCTATTGTCTGCCAAACCAACATAATAAAAAGATCATAGATTCTACTACTTTCTGCAAGTTTCCTCAGAAAGTAAACCTCACCTGTCTGGTTCACTCCCTCTCTAGAGGGCAATGATAAGATAGACTCATAGCCCCGTGCCAGCCGTGTGGCCTTGAGCAAGTAACCCAGGGAACCGTGTGCCTGACATGTATCAACTGCTTGTCAGGAGGTGTGCAGGGCACCTTTCCCATCATGTTACGTGTGTGATCATACTAATGTCCACAGCATCTCCATACAGTTGGCACTATCAGCCCCATTATACAGATGAAGAAACTGAGGCAAAGAGCGGTCAAGTAACTTCCTCACTATCACATAGCTTGAAGGTGACCAGAGTTGTGAAATTGGTCCCCAGATTACGTTATAAGGTTAGTACAGAGAGATTCCATGTCTCTTTGAACTGAATCTTTTTGTTTTGTTTTGTTTGTTTTAATTGCCAAAGAGCACAAGTCATGGTCACAGAAAGAGAGAGACAGAGAGAGGGGAAGAGAGAAAGTGCCTTCCAGTGGAGTTTGGTCACACTACAATTCCTGTCCATTTCTCCAACCTGTCAGGATTTGGGGCAGATGTGTATACATGCCTGGCATGTTTTTTGAACTGTCAGTGTCCAGATTCTAGCTGCAGTCTGCCATATGAGATTGGGCTTTCCTAACCACCAGGTTACAAAGCTAACTCTGAACTGAACCTTAAGGAGTCAGTAGAATGTCTAGACAGACTTTAGAAGAGAAATTGCTTAGGAAGAGAATAGGACAAGGGAGAATGATACAGGGGAAAATATATCACCTCCCTACTAGACTTCTGCCTTCTGTAAGCTTGGTTATTGATTTTAAGTCTCCTCCACTTTCCATGTGCCGACACTGCCTGAAACAACCATTTATTCTTTCATTCTATTAGGTCATCAGAAAAGTCATGACATATTTTTCTATGTTTTCCTATGCAAAAATGCGTCATGACTTCCCTAGCAATCCAACACTATAATTATTGAGAAACTATTTCTTTCCCTTATCCTTCATTTGACAGAGCATCATTCTTTATAATCCCTCAAAGTAGGGTTTACCCTCTGTGAAGGGTTATTGACTCTTCCAAGCCTGGTGAATATATCCTTTTTTGTGCCCTAGCATGCTTGGTATTTATGCCTGATTTAGCTCTGGTCTTGTACCTGTATTTTAGCAGCTTAGGTACTGCTACTTCTGGTAGACTAAGCATCTCTGAGGATTGGAATCAGGCTTTGACTGTACCCTGGGCCAGCACAACTGTACAGTGAATGTCTATAGCCAACTATGAGGCAGTATTTGTATCTGGCCTATAGTAGGGTTTTAGTAAATATTCATTATAATACAATGATAAATATTATTAGGGAAATTAATTATGTCCATGTAACCAAGTTCTAAGACTTGCATCTCCCATGGAGAATTGCCTTTAGAGGGAAAGAATTGTAAAGGATTGGGAGGGGGTACTAAGGACTGTGGTACAGATGGATGGCACAAAAGTGGGAGAAGAAATCCTATTTTCTGTGTATGGTTTTGTGGACCCCTTTAGTTAGTTTTAGCCTAAAATCCTCTAGCTCATGAACTTCCATTTGGGACCAGTGTCCTTTAAAAAACTATTGGGTCAGGGACCAGCAGTTGGCATAATGGCTATGTCCCTGGACTCTCATGGACGTGACCATGGTTCAAGTCCCAGACCTGGTGGCTTAAACTCACACTAGGTGCATCTGCGTGTGTGCTCAAGATCCTTAGAGGACAATGGAGGAGAAGGGATTGCAGCATGGCCATTCCCCCTGGGGAGTGTGTGTGTGTGTGTGTGTGTGTGTGTGTGTGTGAATTTTTGCTTTCTGTCTCTCTGTCTCTCTCTTTCTGGTGAGCACATACACCCTATAGCAAAAAACTCTTCAAAAACAAAAAACTATTGAGTCATCAGTAAAGTCATGATGCATTTTTTGCATAGAAAACATAGAAAAATACGTTTTGATTTCCCTGATGACCTAAATTAGCTTATCGAAAGACAAAAACAGATTCACTATCTTTGGACAAGGTGGGAATTTCTTCGTATTTAATCCTTGCTATAATTTTATGTGACTTTTATATTAGACTTTCTACTTTGACTGTCTTTAATTGTGATGAAAGAGGTTTGGGTCATTATTCTTTTTGAACAAAAATGGGCCTTTGAGGTCAATCGTTTTAGATTAAGCAATTCTCGATCTGTGGAATGAGCTAAGAATTGGCAGTACAGTTCACAGATCCTTATCCAGTAGGTTTCTTTTGCAGGTGAATAACTGGTGAACTGTTTATTTTCCATGAAACTCCCAAATACAACTATTAGGAAGATAGTCACAGGGAAAGATTGTTGACTTGACAAAGGGAATATATTTATTCAATTTAAATGAGATTGACTGAGATAATATGTGGAGCAGTAGCTGAGGGCATTGGATATACTAAGTGCATAGTAAAAGTCAGCTGTAATTGAAGTGATTGTATTATCGTTACTATCATTATTCTCTTCCTTGCACACTATCTGAATTTAATAGTACCTACAATTGTGTCATGCATATTTATTAAAGAATGAATGAATGAAATGTGTGTCTGCCTCCTTTTATTTTTTCCCCCCGCATTAAATGCTTTTTTGCTCTTATAGCTAAGGAAAAGGCTGACATAAAAATTGGCTTGCTGGAAAGTTTCTCAGCCCCATTTGTCACCTTACCCTTGGAGCCCAATTGTATGTCAACTCCGTGTCCCCTCTGATGTCTACTATTGAGGGACAGACCACAGGTCAGTTCCCTGTGATCTGCTTTAGCTGCCAAGGCTCTGATCAAGCTTGTCTGATGGATGGGTGCCCTGTCGTTGAAAATGTCTCCATGGGGCTGGTCAGGAAACATGCTTTTGCTGTATTTTCTGGGTGGCATTTAGTGCTTGAAAATAAGAATCATGGAAAACAAAAGGGTGTGATTTTAGGCCCCTTTTGAAAATCCAGAGTTTTGAAAATCTATTTTGAATTACCTACTTTAAGAAATAGTTTTACAGATAAGCTTTGTTACCTTTGCTGTATAAACCCTGTTGGTGGCTTCATGAAATTGTATGTGCAGTTTGTACATGTCTTGTTTTTGTATGTCTGCCAGAGCATTTTTTAAAAATGGTTTTTGTTCAACTTCAAAAGGGTGACTATTCTCAATGTTCTCTTGCCTTAATTTGCAGCACTCACAAAGAGTGAATGAAATGTGCAGCTTGGAGTGTTGTTTCTGAACGGAGGAGTCTTTCTCTTGAAGAGGAGTTCTCAATGAGCCTGGCCGAGGCCCGGGATCTGTGTGAAGTGGACTAAGGATTTAGTAGGATGTCAACTGAGACAGAACTTCAAGTAGCTGTGAAAACCAGCGCCAAGAAAGACTCCAGAAAGAAAGGTAGGGCTGAATTTATTCCCTTCCCTGTGGCTATTTTTCTATTCAGGAATGAGTCTTTTTTGGCTCTGAAATGGCATGAGGAACTATCTTATTGCTGTATATAGTTTAAATGATTACTATTTCCTGTATTTATAATATTTTAATGGCTCTCTATTATTGTCTTAGTAAGACATCAAATTATTTTCACAATATCCAAAGCCCTTCCAGATATGCCTTCCACCCATCCCTCCAGCATCACCTCTGTCTCGCTCCCACTCCTGCCACCCTTACCTTCCAACCTGTTTTGCTTATTGTAGTCTGTTAGTGGTTCTCAAATTCCAGCAGCACCAGAACCATGTAGAGGGTTCGTTAAAGCTCAGATTGCTGAGAGCCAACCCCAGGGTTTCTGATCTCATATGTCTAAGATGGGCTCAAGACTTGGCGTTTATTTTAAGTTCCCTGATGATACTGATCCTGCTAATCCAGAAAACATAGTATGACAACCACTAGACTATATATTTTTTGAGGTATTTTGGTTTTGTTTCATTTTTATTTGTTTCTGCTATAGGGTATGTGTGTTCACTAGAGAGAGACAAACAGGGGAGAGTGGGAATAAGAAGTCACCCCTCAAGGGAGATGGCCACATTGCAACCCTTTCTCCATTCTCCTCTTGGAATTTTTGGCATGTACACACGTGCACCTGGCATGATTTTCAAACCTCCGGGTTCAGGACTTTAACTGCAGAGTTGCCTATATGAGTTCCAGCTGCCTTAACCTCCAAGCTACCTGCTAGCCCAGAACCACTGTATTCTTTTTTAAATTTTTTAAATAATTAATTAATTAATTAGTTAATTAATTAATTAAAATTTGGTGAGAGAGAGAAAGTGAAAAAGCAAGCCGCCAGGTCCAGGACTTGAACCATGGTTGGTCATGAGGGTATCCATTGCCCTTAGTCACCACACCACCTGCAAATGCGTGTTCCCGAAAACTGCAGTCTTTTTTTTTTTTTTTTTTTTTTTTTTTTTGCTCTTCAATTTTTCTGGACTGATTTCTGTTTGTATTCCAAATATGAGTTCAATGGATCCTCCTGAAGGGGTTCCAAAATTTTGGCAGTTATTCCCCAAGTTGGGTTAGTTGCTTTTGTTTTGTTTTATTTCAGTAGCACTTTGTTAATATTTCACTGTATTAAAAATGTATGTTTTTATTAGCTATATTGTAAACTCCTTCAGAGCTGATGTCTTACTTATCTTTTAAGTCCTAACACTTAGTATATACTTGACAGAGAGGAGGCATAGAAATATCTGGCAATGAAGCCTGGCTTACATAGTATAATTATAAAGTAATTCTATCACTTTTCACATTTTCTTGATAATTTGGTCTAATGACTTTATGTCCATGTCTTTCAGTTAAGTTTGTCTTCCTGTTGTAATTAAATGTAAGCATCTACTTGCTGTGTGTGTGTGTGTGTGTGTGTGTGTGTGTGTGTGTGTGTGTCTTCTCTCTGGTGTCAGCTCTTTCCTTCCCTTGTTTTCTCAACTGCATGAAAGAGGATTAATAGAACTCTCATTCAAGTCTTGGAATCAAGAAGAGCTTGCAAACTGGGATCCCCTTGGCTGCTTTGTATAGGCAGTAATTTTTTGACATCGCTGTATCTTTCCACTCATGTTTTGTCATTGTGTTTGTCTGACATCTATACAAAGCAGAAGACATAAATGTATACATATACAGCTCTTCGACAACCAAAACCCCATGAAAGACTATATTTGCTTCAGTGTTAACTTGAAACAGGTATTTTGGAGACAGTCTATCTTATTCTCTAAAATGTAATATAAACCTTGTTTTATATGCATCATGATCTAAGAATAATAGAAGGAATGCAATTGAGTGAGAATGCAGGTCATGGGGGGAAAACGAGGGGGGAAGAGATTTCAGAACTTACTATGTACTAGAATTCAAATGCTTTCTCATTGGAAACTGACCAGTTACATTCTTGCTTCAAGTTTAACCTTTTCACTAAACTTATGCTCTTGAATGCTTAATGCATTAAAATTGTATCTTAGTGCATGTTTTTTTCCATCCTTAATTTTAACATGCAAACCCAGAGCATTCTGAAGTGAAGATTCAGGTTTTTAGGATATTGACTTACTTAAGAATTTGGGATAGGAGCTGAAGGTGACCCTTTTAGAAACACTTAATCTTCACATCCTAGGAATGTCTGAAATTGGCACAATTTATATGTGAGGAATGTCCTATTGTTAGCTAATATCAGGAAGTCTGTATAGGCACACCAGGGTTCAAATTCTGTCTGTATACTTCCTCACTATGTGACCTTGGAAAGTTATTTAACCTCTCTAATCTTTACTTTCTCTTCCTATAAAATAGGGATGTAATATTACAAACCTTGAATGTTCACTATGAAGAGTAATGAAATGAAACAAAGTACTTAGTACTTACTGGGCTTAATATAGATATTAAGTACTCAGTGAAGGTTGTCTCCCTTCTCTTCCTCTCACTTATCCCTCTCACGTATGCTGCCTTCCTTCTCTTCTTGCTTTTACTTCCTCTTCCATTCTTTCTACATTTCTCATCTTTCTCCCCTTTTCTCTTTTTCTGTTTTCCCGTCATCCATCTTATCTTAATCAGCTTGAGCTACCATAACAAAATAGTATACTTGGGTTTATTTTTCCTAAATCTGGAGACTAGCAGTCTCAGATCAGGTACCAGCTGGTTCAGTTCATGGTGACTGCCTTCTCGCTGTTTCCTCACATTGTAGAGCAAGAGCAGAGTTTCTCTCACTCTCTTTCCGACTCTTATTTGGTCCCTAATCCCATCACGAGAACCCATAATCTCATCTAACCCCAATTATCTCCCCCCCAAAATCCCTACAGTTCCAAATACTATCACATTGGGGTTTAGACTTCAACATAGACATATTGGTGGGATACAAATTCTCAGTTCATAACACACATCCCTCTTCCCTCCTTTCATCTTTTTTGTTGTCACTATCCTTTTCATCATCATCATTATCATTTCATTGTTACGTTGATTTTCTTATCCCATTTTATAGCTAAGGGGCTCTTGAAAAGTATATAGCTAATTTGTAATAGTTTATAATTGTACAGCAGTCATAAATAATCTTTATTTGTGATATACTTGTCAAGATGAAGGTATCATGAAAGCACATGTATACATTAAAAAGAGAGAATGTTCTGGTAACAGCCTTAATTCATTTCTTGTTCTTCATTTTAATCTATGGAATAGTATTTCATTAAACAAATGTTGCGATTAGGTTAAAATAAGTAGAACTTTAAAAGGAATCTGTAGTTTATATTTTGACCTTGAATCTTGAATATCAGAATGTCTTTAAAATCTTTTATTAATTCTTCCTCCAGCTTGGATTTTCTATGGTGATAACGTATAACTTACATATAAGTTACTCTTTCTCTCTAATCTTTTAGTATTCGTTTCTTTTCCCTGTCTTATTGCATGGCTGAGTCTGTCAGTAAAATATTTTCTTGTTTGTTTTGGAGAGGTTTTTGCTATAGGGTGCATGTGCTCACCAGAAATAAAGAGAGAGACAGAGAGACAGAAAATGAGAACTCATGATTTCCTCCATTTGCCTCTTGGGGTCTTGGGAACGCACGTACACTCACCTGGTGTGAGTTTAAGCCACCAGGTCTGGGACTCGAACTGCAGTTGACTACATGGGAGTCCAGCAACATAGCCATTATGCCAACTATTGGTCTCTCTGTCAGTAAAATATGTAGTGATAATACGTATACTTATCTCATAATCTGAATTAATGGAAATGCTACTAAATTACATTTGAATGTGATGTTTACTGAAGATTTTTCAATAATTCTTTTTTGTATATTATTTCCTAGGGAGTCTTTTTTTAATTCTGAAATTGCATTTTCAATTTTACCATATGCTTTTTCTGTATTTATTTCAATGATTATATATAATTCTACTCTTTCAATTTATATTGTGGTAGATTTAACTGATTTTCTAATCTTTATTTCTAGGCTAAACCTTATTTCTGAGTAATTTATTGTTTTCCACAGAATACTAAATTTGATTTGTTAAGGAATTTTTTTGTGTGTTTATTTCATCAGCAAGATTGATTAATAGTTTTCTTTTTCTAGACTACCTTGGTGTCTGGTATTAGTCAATGTTATATACTCACATAATGATTTTGGTAGAAGGAAGCACTAAATAATATTTAAAGTCTCTCTCTGGAAAATATTATTATTTCTTATATTTAGGAATTTCATTTAACTTTTTAGAAGCCATATGTACTTATTACTGAAATTAGAAAAGACAAAGTATTCATGTGTAATTCCATGAAGCAAAAATAAGTACTACTGAAATTTTAAGTTATTTTCTTTTTGGACTGACTTTCCAGAATAATATGTGGTTGAGATTATACTATTCATACAGTTTTACGTCATACTTCATTTGGCATAATATCTTAAATACATTTCCCATATTATATGATGTTGTAGGATGTAAGGTTCACCCCTACCTCCCTTGGCAGGATTTAGATAGCTCCTGGGGCATTTATTTTATTTCTTGAAAAATGTTACCTGACAATGTGGGTCATCTATTGTGAGAAAAAGTAGCATAAAGAAAGTTCAGAGGCCCTTCAGAGTTTCTCACAAACCTATCACCCTGGTTCTTTAATCCAGATTGTTGAAAACACACCAGATGGTTTCAAATACGAATCACATAGGGGCATATTTCACCACAAAATGAGTTTCTAGACAGGCCATGTATGAAACATAACTAGAACATTCACAATTCAAATAAGGGGTGGAAGTAGTGAAAAACAAAGTTGTTTTCTTCATTTCATTTTTATTGGATTGTGTCATTACATATACAGCTTGTCAAAAGATGCCTATTCCAAGAGTGGAATTTGATGGAGGGCCAGAGCAAGGAAATGTAAATTTTCAGGTTTGTTACTTGCTATCAAAGTAAGAGATTCCGTTGATAAAATTCATGTTATTTGTAATCCAGTGTTAGGATGCTTAGTGGAAGGTTGTGCTAGAGGAATGAGTCTCATGATTAGCAAACACAGGTATTCCCAGGGGCTGTTTCTGGAAATTCTGGTCAGTGCCACCTGGTAGCTTAGTATAATGGAAAGAGTACATGCGCTGGGGCTGAACAGAGCTGTTTTGTTTTATTTATTTATCTTATTGTGATTTCTAGTTTACATGTAATTGTTGTACATCTTCATGGGATCCTATATCAAACATTTTTTAAGTCTAAGGTACTGTACAATGTTATGTGTGTTTATTTTTCTTCTCATCTCAAATAGAACTTTATTTATTCAATTGCCAGAGGTGTGCATGTTTGCTAGAGAGAGAAAGAGGGATGAAGAAAGAGTGAGAGGGAGAGCACCTCTCAATGGGGTGTGGGCACACCGCAGTCTCTCCTCTTCCATCTTTCCATCCTGTTGGGATTTGGGGCATGTGCATACAGGAGCCCAGCATATTCCTCAAGCCACTGGGGCTGGGTCAAATGGTGAACCATTTGGGACCTCTTAACCACTTGGCTATGGGACTGTCCCTAAACCTGCTTTTTCATTCTAACTTTCCTCTTTATCTGTTGTGTAAAAACCACAGACAGGTTATTTAGCTTCTTTTAGGCTCATTTCACTTTCTTTAAAGGTATGTGTAGGTGTGTGTGTGTGTTTTGCACATGTGTACGTATGAAAAACACTTGTCATTAGAAGGATGAAGGTGATTTTTTTAGAGTATAGCCAGCTCAAGGCCTATTAACATGGAAGTGGCTTAGTCGGTGTTAGATTTTCTGGCCCCTTCTTTCTGAGATCATACTTCAGCATTGTCTTCTTACTTTCCAGAAGCACATAGAAATAGTTCAATGTACTCACTTTTCTTATATTTATGTTAGTGCCATACCTAAGATCAACAGCTAATGACAGCAAAGCCACCCTATCATTGCCTCCCAGAAGGTCTTAGGCCTCAAGACTGAAGGCCCTGATGCAGTTCAGAAGTCTACAGTCATGTGGCAGAGGCCATGGCTGTGGCAGAGGCCAATTTGAACCTTGACTGCCAGTTCGGACCTCACAAGCTATGCTAAATTTTGAAGGTTTGTTAGACAATTCTAATCAATTTAGGTTAAGGCAGAGTTTCAGTAACATCATTCCCTGGGTTCTGACTAGCCAATTGGCCAATTGAAGTAACCTTTGTTTGCAATGGGCTCATCACTTAGAAGCTAAAGTCTGTACCTTATTCCCTGAATGCAGTGTGTGAGTTGCCCTGTGCTTGATGCTGGAGGGATAGGAAATGTGAACAAAATTTCACGGCTACTCCTTTGACTAGGGTGGGTGGGTAGCATGGAAATTTGATAGTCAAATCATGTAGCTTTATGGTACCAGTCTGTGTTGGCAGGGCTTGGGATGTTGGTGAGCTAATCACTCTTTACTCACTGTGATTTATGGGCTTTAGAAATTCAAAATCAAGGTCTTAATTATAAGACAACATAAATTTCTCTTGAGGTTGATCAGTAAAGCTCTTGGGCTGGAGGATTTGGTAGGAGGGTGTAATGGTTGGGGGCTGAAAATTCCAGTTCTTTATGGTAAGACTGACTATTGGATCAGATGACATGCAAAGAGTGGAAAGAGACTTCTATGCTCTCTATAGTTACACGGCCCTAGGTTTATTACAGGGGACTTCCCTCAGTGTGGTCATTCCCTGAAGACAGAGTTGTTTCAGATGTCTTTGATGACTCAGTTCAGGTCCTGGGATGCAGCTCTGTGAACTTTGTGTGGGACACTCCCCCACATGAATCCTCTCCCTCACACTACACACTTGGCTACTCCTGGTCATCCTTTAGCAGTTTGTAACCATTTGATTGGGCTATTAGGCTTCACATTTTGAATTTCCTGGTGTCCTCAGTTAACTAATCACTAATCATCCCTGAAGATATATCTGCTACCTTCACTTCTCATCTGGGTCATCCCAGAACCCTCCAGAATGGCCTAGAGGATCTCAGTGTTGTCCATGTCCAAGATGTTCTCCCACTGCTTACTAATGTGGGGATAAAACAGGGTCACACCCTTGCTTAAAACCCTTCAGCGAATAGCTCCTACTGCCCTCTCTATAAAGTCCACATTGCTTATTGTGTAAGGCTGCAGTAGGGCCTTGTGTGATCTGACCCCTCCTTATCTTTCTAGTCATATCTCTTAGCACTCTCTCATAATGACACTCCACTCAGTGGTTCAACTGAATTAATGCCAATCCCTGACCCCAGCATGTTGTCTTTCACATTTGGGGTTTCACATATGCTTTTTATTCTTCCAGAAATACATTTTTGAAAGTTTTATTTTTTTTTCAGAGTAATGCTCTATATCCTTTCGTTTCAAGTTATGTATTACTTTTTCCAGAAATACTCTGGAGATACATGACATCCTACCCATGGGACCCTTGATTGTGGGTCATGGCCCACACCCCCATGACCATCCTGTGTGTTGTCAAGCACCTCATATTTTCCACATCATAATATAAGAGTACAGAGACCAGCAAATGGCATTAATGGTCACATCACTGGAATCCCACATAGTCGCCCATTGTTCAAGTCTTAGACCTGGCAGCTTCAAACTCATGCTGGGTATGTGTGTGGGTATGTGTGTATGCATACCCAAAATCTCAAAAGGAGAATGGAGGAGAAGGAATTGCATCTTAGCCATACCTCTGGGGGATGATTTCTCACTTTCTGTTTCTCTGTCTCTCTCTATCACTCTGGCAGGCGCATGTACTGTATAGCAAAAATCTCTCTCTAAAAAAATATACATATATATATATATACACACACACAGGTGTATATATATATATATATAAATATATACACACATGTAAATATATATATATATATACACAGATATATACATATATCGGTGTGGATGTGTGTGTATACATATATATATATATATATATATTTGTACTTTAGAAAATTAATGGAAAAATAAAATTAAAATGTGTGTTTATTTTGGTACAAAAAAAGTTTTGAAATCCATGCATAAGGCTTCCCCGGTAGCCTTGTATTTAGGGGAGCCTGATCCCACATGGCTAACATGGTGATAATCTCACCTCAACCACTTGGAAAACATCCTGATGTGTGGGCACATAAGCCCCTAACCCTGACAGGGTTGAAAAATGGAGGAGAAGAAATTGTAGTGTGACCACACCCTCTTGGGGGTGGGTATGCTCTCCCTTGCTCTCTGGTGAACACACACACCTTATGACATATTAAAATAAATAAATAGGAAATCCATCCATAGATTATTTACAATAGTCATTTTCTATAATCTTTTTGAAGACTCTGTCATCTATTATTATCCCTTCTTGTCACTCACAGGCCTGGAGTTCTGTGAAGGCAGGGACTGTGTCTATTTTAGCCACTTCTGCCGCTAAGCACAATGTTGGAAGATGTGGGCACACAGCGATACTGGCTGGATCTGTGAGTGAGTGAATGGATAAACCTATGAGTGACAAACCCTCACCTGATTCCCCTGAATGTGTGAGAGGTCCCATAGCACCCTGTGTTTACTCAAGTTTTCAAACTTGCTGCGCTTCTCCTGTACCTTTTTGCTTATTTCTCTCCCTCTCCCATTAGCTATAAGTTCCTAACACAGTACTTGGTACATGGGAGGAGCTTGGTACATGTTTTTTGAATGAACTATTATTAAGTATGAGGGAGAGTGGTTTGCACATGAGAAAGAACATTTTGAAAGCAGAGACAATCCCCCTAAGAGCTGGCTCTTAAAATTCTTCCTATGTGGCATTCAGAATTCTTCCCATTCAGCGAGCTCCTTCTCCTTTTGTGATGTGTGTCCAATCATGTCTAGTGCTGTAATTTAGCGTGATGTGGGCCATATTGGTAGTAAGAGCTGTAAGATTTGCCATATTAGTTCATCCCGTTGCTTCATTAAGCTCAGTGTGCTGCCTCTGGCAGTGGCTGGGCCTGAATTTTGATGTTCAGAAGAACAAAGCCCTTCACATTAGCTCTCCAAGCCCTTGCTATCACTGTGAGTCAGGTTACGTGTATGCTCCTTCTCAGAGGTAGCGAGTCTTTGTCTTGCATGTAATTTGAAAGTGGCTCCGAGTACAATTTTTCATTTTCCATGTATGTTTGTTGTATAGACGATGTTCCCAGGTGCGCTGGAATTTCAGCAAGTCTCTCCAGTTGCAACACACCTTCTAGGATGGTCAGAGCACACATGTTGCCAGACTGTTTCCGCACTGCCCATCAAGAGTGCACACATAGATCAGAAGCAGGGAGTCGGGGGTGTTGGTGAAAGAGGAAGTAATGCCTGTCCATGTGCCTGTGTTTTCTTCTTTAAACTTGAACATAGTTGTTAGACAAATATTCCCACCTCATGTGAGAGGCTCAAAGAGGTAAACAGCTTGCTCAAGATCATTTGACTTATAAGTTAAGGGACACATTTGCACCTAGATTTCTCTGACCACAGACACTTCACACTGGACTAAACTGCCCCTACTGAAGAGCATGTTCTCTTACTGAATACCAAGTCATGCTTGCACTGAAAGACATGGCAAAAGTAGCATGTGGAGATTGAGATGGCCTTAGTGAAAGAAGGGAATTGCAACAGCACAGGTTGTGTAGTTAGAAAGGGGGTAAAAAGATGTGGGAAGCCCTGGCATTTTCACTGTTTTTTTTTTTTTTTTTCTGTGCCCAAGGAAGGGTGCCACACACAAGGCTCCATGTGGCTGAAAAGGAAATATTTCCCTTCGAAGGAAGATGCCAGTTATTCTGTGCTCTCTAGATATGAAAAAGATAAAGGGGATGAGCTTGAAAGGTTTTGACAGTAAAAATCAAAATGTGCATTAAAGGAAAGATCATTTCTAGCTCTCAACTTATAAAAAGTGCAGACTTGGAAATTTTGAGAAGTCCCCAAATCTATGTATATTGTCATCAGCCCAGTTCACCTTCCACTGGGTGTCCCCACACCAGAGATAATAATGCAGATGGTGGTGATAAAGGTAGCTAATATCTGTCAGTGATTGAAAAGGATCAGGTGATGTACTCAAACCTTTCCATGTTTTCCTACACTCAGAAGTTTCCTTTGAGGTGACTGGTTTTTTTTGGGCTTTTTTAAGATTCTAAGTTTACAGATGAGAAGTGTGAGAAGTTGGAGAGACAAAGTCAATGGAATAAGGCAGAACCTGTGTTCTGAACAGCCCCACAGTTCACTAATTCAGACCATGCATGTTGTGTGTGCCTTAACATATATGCACCCGGCCCTCCTTGGGCATGTGTGAATTTGCATCAGCCTTCTCGCAGCCTGGAAGAAGGCCTCCTTCTCCTTTCTGCTTCTTAAGAGCTACCTGATCCTCTGCAACACAGCTTAGGTGGCCTTCCTCTCTCTGTGATCTCTAGTTCACTACTTTTACCCCAGGTGAAGCCTTCTTTCTTCCATTCATTAGGATTATATACCATTCTTTCCAGCTAAATTGAGTGTTAAGCTGAGTCTGGATGATAGGAACTATATCTTCTGCATCATTATATCCTCTAAAGCCTGGAGAAAGGGAATTAAAGAGTTATCAGTGGGAAACATGGGCAATGACATCGTGTGACTGCTAAACGCTAGACAGTGAATACAGTAACTTTAAAAGTAGGTGATGATGTGGTGGCAAAACACAATATTCTGAGAGGCAGACTCACACCAGAGGTTTGCAGTTTGTATTTGGAGACCTCCCTAAGGACACTGGACATGCATTTGACCATGATCTGGGCTGGCTGAGACTTGGGGTGCATTGCAGCCCCTGAACCTGTTGAGAATGCTGTATCTCTCTTTCTCTCTCTGTCTCCTTCATTCATAAATAAATCAATAAACTTTAAAAAAAAGAACATAGGGATAAAAGCAAAGAAACTAGCTAGGAAATAACTACAATAAATGCCATCAGATGATGACAGCCTGGACCCTTCCATGCCTCTAAAACATACTGAAATCCGAATTCTCTGTACGTGATCTGGCTTTTGCTACTTCTTCAAACTCATTTTGTTCCATTTATCTTTATACATTACTCCACAAGTTACTCTTTTGGTTCCTCTAACTTGCCAATCTTAGAAACTTCACCTCTCATGTAACTATGGTCTGGTCACTGCTCAAATGTTCCTTCTGCTGAGTCTATCACCCACAATAAACTAGGTGCTTCCCAGGATCCCGATATTTGCCTGCAAAAAAAAAAAAAAAAAATCATGGGACAGCCCCTTAGCTCAGTGATTAAATGCTATCTATGCATGGAGAACTAGATTCTACATAGCCAGTTTGAATCCTGGTACTGTCATTGAAAAACATGCTAGGTACCCCTGCTCATGTGCCCAGAATCCTGCTGAGATAGAGAAATGGAAGAAAAAGGATTGGGTTATGATCATGCTCTATAGGGGTGGGGGGTACTTTCTCTCTCTCTTGCTGGTGCATGCACAAGCCCTGCAGCAATGAAAAAAAAAAAAAATCTTCACAGGAGAATTATGAGTTTGATAATACTCTCATTTCGCAGATGAGAAAATGTTCTCAGATAAGTTAAGAACACATTCAAAGCCACACATCATGAAACTACAAGAACAGGAATTTTAAACTCAGTTCTAAGTGCTCCAATGCACAGGATCTTTGTACTAACCTTGCTGTTTCCCAGCAGAAATCATCAAATAAAACCTCAGTGAAAGCTCTGTTTCTAGGGGACTGCTCCCTGTCTCAAACAGGTAGCTACAGATGCAATGTGTAGATCATCATTACAGAGTCACATGCCTTCAACTTGGGATCTTCACCACTTGAGTCTTGCTTTCACCTGACTGGCAATACTTCTGTAAGGAGAACTTGCATTCCAATGGTTAAACCAGAGGTAAGAAAAGCCATGCCGGAGCTCACATTGGAAGAAGCCCAGCAGATGATGAATAGCGGACCTGAATCTTATCATGTACTTCTGGATGATGTACGGGACTGTTAGAAACTGCCTTTGACAAATGTGCACGGGAAAGGGAATTATCTCCAACAATGAAAAATGTTCTTATTATGTGATCCTAAAAAGGATCAGGACCCCTATCATTGGGAAAATGATCAGCCCCGTATCCCTTATTAACAGCAATACGGAAGTGCACACTAAAGACATTGGATGTTGTACTGAAGCGGTGATGGATAGCCGTGAGTGCTGAAATCCAGTTGGACTGAGGAAAGGTAGCTTGGTGCTTGATTGCAGGTGGCGAATGTGCAACTGGCTAAGGTCTCTTTTAGCCCTTGTTTCATGAGGCTCTGCAAAGCTTGCTCCTGCTGTCTTAGCCAGTATTCAATGGCTTTTGATCAGGCTGAGGCTATAAAATAGGGATAGAAGTTTGTAGGAAATAAAACTCTTTCCATAGACAGAAGACTAATGCACCAGGTGTTTAAAATATTTACTCCCATTTCATTTCCACATTCCACATGCACATTAAAAAAAGGGGGAGTCAGTGGGGGAAAGACCTAGCATTTTAAGAGTCGGTAACTCACCCACAATTACAACTAGCAGAGTTAGGATTTGACCCTGGGCAGTCTAATTGCTGTCTAGGCTTTGTGGACCATTATAGCTTTTAATAAATAACCTTCTACTTGAGTTTAAAATAGTGGAAAGTGAAAAAATTAAATGCATATGTGAAGGTGTCTGTTGCAGCTTTTACCACAGGGTATGTGTTTAAGAGAAGCTAGTCCAATCAAGAATCACAACACATTGGGCCAGCCCCAGAGCACAAGGGTTGAACACTGTGTATTGGGAGGTAGAACCCACATGGCTGACTGCAGTTCAAATCCTGACTCCAGAAGCTTGAAAAGCACATAGGTACATGTGTGCATGCCCCAAATCTTGATGAGATGGAGACATGGAGGGAAAGGATTAAAACATGACCACGTCTCACTGGGGGGTGTTTTATTGCTCACTGTCATTCACTCACTTGCTCACTCTCTGGCATGGCAATTGAAAAAAAAAATAGAATTGTCAACACATTAATTTTGCTAAGGCTATATGATGATTATGGAATTCCTTTTATTTTTCTTCCCCTTTTCCTTTCCTTCCTTCCTTTCTCCCTTCATTCCTTCATTCCAGTTTTTGAGCATTTTTTGGAAACAAAGCAGAGTGCTGCCTGCAGAAATAGAATGTGGGCAAGTCTTTCTTATGAAAGAACATAAGATTAAATATGAAAGTCAACCTAGAAGCAGTTATAGTTCACTGGAGTAAGTTGGTTCACATGGCAGAGATAACCAACTATCCAAGGACTTGGAAAAGATTGTGAGATTAAAATAAAGATTCTTGGGGGTTCTGATTTATTTATTTACATTTAGCTCAATAGGCGCTCTATGAAATATCTCCTATTATTATAGACATTGTTCTACCTATTGGGTTTAAATCCCTACTAATGAAAATAAATCCTGCCCTGTCTTCTAGAGAAAGGAAGACCAGTGAATCAGAAATCTTTCTAGAAAAGAACTTGCTCCTCCTCTTCTAGAATAAAATCTGCTTCACATTATAAGCATATTTTATTTGTATGGCTAGGGCCAGATACATAGTATGTGTTCTGTAAGCATTGGTTGCACAATAAAATAGCTTAGATTACATAGGTATCTCTTTGGCCTTTGGCCTACACTTTTCTAGAATGAGTAATTTCTATTCCATTAGTTTTTCTTTGATGTTTTGAAATAATGATTACAGTAGTTTTTTTCTTCTTCTCTCAAAGTTATAGATTGCAGATAGATTTTGTGTAATTTATCAATGCCGGTCGATTTTAATGGCTCCCTCCAGCACTATATAGAGGATTCTGAAGTTATGCCCCAGCCTCAAGTGAGAATAGTTAATGCTCCAGTTTATTTTCCTTCATTCTTTCTTTTTTCTGGACATGACTATGTGCACACAAGCATGCAAACATACAATCTAGTCTGCTCTTACTATATATTTAATTCTGCATTACTTTTTTTTTTTTTTTACTACCCCTCACCACTTCAGATATTCCCATGTTATAAATTTCTTGTGGTTATCTTGTTTTAAACGTTCAGTGATTTCATTTTCTTTGGCCTTTCCTCACCAAACCTCTCTACCAACTCTTTTGTTACTGATGCCATTTTTCACTGATCCAATCCCGAACTGGCTAAATCTTGTATAAGGTGTAGTGTTCAGAACTGTTTCAGTAGTGGTAGGTTCATGTCTGTTTTCACCCTTGAATGGATGCAGTGTTTATTTTCTGTGTTTTTGGCCGGGAGAAGATGCTAACTTGTTTTCCCACAGAGAGAAGAAACCAAGACTTTGGGGTGGCCTCCCCTTTGTGTCTGTGTCACCATCATCTCCCCTACCCCATTCTAGTAAAACATTGGAACTGAGTTTTGCCAAAGGATGCCTGTAAGCTCGAGTGCTTTTTTGCAGTTCAAATGTTTTAGCCTCGGCTTATCAACTTTAATCTGTTGTCCTGGTGCCTTCATTTTTTTTTTTTTTGGTTCATCTGTTTTAATGTGATGAAATGTAAAAATGGAACTTAGTTTTGTCCCCCACACCATGACTTGAGGGGATTTTAGCTGGTAACCTACCCTTTGTCTGTTAAAGATTCGAATTTTAAGCAGCCCCAAATTCGTTTTCCTGGTATCTGTCATCAAGTGATTAGTGCAACTATTTAGTTCTGGTCTTCTTTCCTATTCTTGGTAGATTTATTTTCTCTTCTTAGAATTCTACTGCTGCCCTCTCTGTCTGGGAGACTGGAGATGTCATTTAAACATTGCTTATTAGGATTCCATTATTTGTCTCTCATATACAGTCAGCTAAATCAAAAAGTCAGACAGTGTTTTTAAATTGCAAATTTAAATGACAATTTATAGACCAGGTCTACTGGAAATTTTCTGTCCTTGGCATCCATCATCGCTCGTGTGTATATAGTTTTATATTCTGTCCCCCTCTCTCTCTCTCTTGCTCTCTCTCTCCATCTTCTCAAGAGCACAGCGCACATATCCATCAGAAGAACCTGAACGGCTTGCAGTCACACAAGAATGCAGTAGAGATCTTGAAAGGATATGAAGACAAACACCCTATCCCAGACCTTTTCTAAATATTTGTTTTTTTCCATCCTCCTTGCCCTCCCTTCTGCTTAAAGAGAATACTTGAATTCGTCACTTTTTATTTTTTTTAAATGTGCTTAACTGTATGGTTTAGATTAAGAGAAAATAGACATTCAGTGAGAGCCTGGAACATGCCAGGTAATTTTATCTCAGTTAATTTTTATGAAAAAAACAATAAAAGACACTATAATTAGTAATATTATGATAGGTAATATTTAAAGAGCAATTACCAGCACCAGACACTATTCTGTGTTTCTTTTTGTCCTAGTTCCTTGAAGGGATTCATCTTGATTTTTTTTAAAAGTGAAAACCTAGATTGGTGGGAAGCATCCTGCCCAGGACCCATGGCCGAACAGGCGATGGCGCTCCGGCCTCTGACTTAAAGCACTGTCTTCCACACTGGCCTCTAATCTTATTTCCAGGAAGAGAATGTGGGTCCTATTTAGTATCTCTGTTGTATAAGAATGACAGGTTGAAAAGTCTTCTCACTATGCCTTGCTGAGTTTTAATTTTTAGCAGATTGGGTTAGAAGAGGTGGCTCGAAACCTTGAAATCCTCTTCTTTTATCGGTCCATTTTCTCTGGGATCAGAGTAGATTGGCAGGGCCTTATGATCTTCCATTTCAAAGCTGAAGGATTATCCATATCGATGGGTGAAATCACCTCTAAAATCCTTCTGAAGCCAGCTGCAGACATTAGTACATTTCAGAAAATGTCTGTGGTATCCAACACGTTTAGTGATGGAAATGAACAGGGTAATGTTTGCATCTGGAAGGCCCATGTTCTATGAGTGGCCGCAGTATATCCTTTGTGTCAGACTTTCTCATTTACAACAGAAGCTTGAAGGTCTGTCTGTTCACTCTCTAGTCCCCAGGCACCAGTGTCAGCAGTGCGTGGGCAGTCAAGGGCTGGTGAGATTCCCACCAAATAGTAAGGAAGACATGTGGAAGTGAAGACTTTCTCATGTCTATAATGAAAGATGGCAAGGGGCCAGCAGGTGGCATGGTGGTTGAGGCACTGGACTCCCACATGGCCAACCACTGTTCCAGTCCCAGACCTGGCAGCTTACTTACTCACTTTCCTTTCCTCCCTCTCTCTCACACACTCTAGTGGGCTCACATGCCATATAGCAAATTAAAAATAGTAAATTATAATAAAAAAAATTATTGAAAAAGACAAGATGGGGAAGGAGCTAGGATGGCTGAGAGAGCCCTCATCCCAGAGTACAGGTTTAACCCGAGTGAAGGAGAGAGGAAAAGAAGGAAGAAAGGTTGAGTAAAAGCAACTTAGACTTCACCTCAGCCATAAAGAGACTTTAGAAGGGCTGTTGAGGGGCCTGGGGACCCAAGTTGCCCATCAGCAGAGTCCCCTGTTTCCTAGGAATGGGCCTGTTTGAGAATCCTGCCTCCTTGGTCACTAGCTGGGAGCAGCCAGCAGAAAGGTGATCCTGGTGCAAGCATGGAGGTAGATGTCTGAGTGCAGAAGTTAGGACCCATGGTCGGTTCTTTTCTTTCTTTTTTTTTTTTTTCTTTTTTGTAGTTGGAGACCTGGAGACCCATAAGATACATTCTCACAGCCCCTACATTGCACTACATTGCAACAGACAGATAGGCAGAATACCTGCATGGTATGAAACCTCAGACTTCTTCCATTGGCTATCATCTGGTACAGACTATTTATTTAGATTCTTTTCCTTATGCCATCCCATGCTACATGGACAAAGGTGAGTTAAAGGGTGGTGCTAATAGAAGCTGAGATCCCAGATTCCATGGCCAGTTAGCCTAGCAATTTCTAGAATATGTGTCTTTTTATAGGCTGCAGAAACTGAAGCAGTAGGGACAGAAAGCCCCGCTTGCATTGGTAGCCCAAGAAGGAAGCCCTGGTGTGCTTCCTACACTTCTCTTGCTCACAAACAAAAGGAGAATGCCCATCTCACCACCACCCTTTCCCAGGAAGGCTGGGAGATACATTTCTTGAACATCTTTCTGATGGACAATGTGAATAGGGCCTTATTTAAGACTCTTATTAATTACCCTTCTAAACAACCAGCAAGGCAGGTATTCTTTAGAATATGACTTAGCTATTGTGTTACTGTCTTCAGAATTACAAGTTGATCAGTCACAGCTCTGCCATTTATCTATTAAGCTGTGTGACCACAGGCAACTCCTAAATCCACTAAGCCTTCATTTCCTAACGTGTGAATTGCAAGTGATAGGACCCATCTCATAGGAAATTCAGACCAAGTGAAATCATTTATGTAAGTGTCTCAGTACAGGACTTGGCATAAATGCAGAAAAGAAATTAAAGTACAGGTTATTTTGGTCCAAAATATTTTTAAAAATCTGTACATTTTTTTTTTTTGGAATAAAAGATCCCCCACCCCACACTTATAATGAAATGCTAGTTCACTGCTACAGATACTGTGAGCAAATGAAAGCCCATGCATGGCTGATTCTTGAGCATCCTACAGTTTGTGAGAGGAGGTATGTGCAGGCACCTGGTGGGCTCTGTGCTCAGAGTAGTATTGTTGGGAAGTTGCACTTTTGCTCCTCTGGGGCTGTGACAGCATAGTGCACCAGCGTTACTTGGTCCTTGGGCATGCCTTGCTGCTGCAGGGCTCCTTGCTCAGCTGCCGGAGACCTACTCCAGCCGGGGTGGGTTGAGGCTCATACATAGGAAGGCGACGCAGGCAGGAAGGAATTCAGGCAGAGACCTCGATGCCCTTCAGTATGTTTTCAGTCGACTACAGCCAGAGCAAGCTCAAGACTGTAGCCTCAATGGCTAGGAGACATACATACTTATTATTGAGGGAGTTTTACAGGAGTAGGAGTGGTGAGGGAGAGTAAAAGATTTTATTCTATAAAGTATTCAAAGCATAAGAAGAATAATTATAAAACATGATGTCTGTTTTGTTTAGGTATAAACAGTCATAATCCTTAGGACTAGGGAGTCCATTTGTCTGGTGCATTCTCTTCTTAGATCTTGATTACCAGGAAAGATCTTTTGGGTGAGGGGGCTTTTAGGAATCTTAATAACCTCAGTCCCAGGCCAGCTTGATAACTTCAGTCCCAGACCAGCTTGAGAACTTGAGCCCCAGGCCAGTTTAAGAACTTTAGCCTCAGGCGAGGGTGGCAGCGGATTGTCAGTTATAAAGGCCTAGATAGAAATCCTGTCTGGTTAAGAAAAGACAAGGTTAATATATACTAAAGTGGAATACCTATATTATCTCTGGATTAAGCAGTTTAATTACTGACCTAAAGGTTATTGTGTATTTGTGACCCTCTACCTGCTGTTCTATATAAGGGCTATGGCTCGGGGAGTGACAATCTTTTCTTTTTCTGAGAGTGACCCATGATCTTTGTTTGGGGTAACAGTACCTCAAGGATGAGTCCCTGAGCCCCTCCCAGCTACTGAGATCATTTCACCAATTTAGTAGCTTTCCATTAACCCAAACCTTTTTAATGGTACGTATGTAATCCCCAGTAGGAGAAGTGAATGCAGCATTCTTTATTGACATTTTCTAGGCAGGTGGGGTGAGTCTCATGGAAGTAATTCCCGTTTGCTGCCACCTTAGGGATCCACATTCCTTCAGGATTATTGTAAAAGTTACAGTAAGGCTGGGGGTGTTGTTTTACCTTTGCAGGGTACCAGGGTACCATAACGACAGTAAAGCCCATGGCAGAGAGATTGAAAGGACAAACCAGTACAACAACACAGATGAAACCTTGAGCTCACAGCTGCAGCCTTGCTTGCAGCTCTTCTCAACCACGTCTTGCTTAGACATGAGAGGCAGCTCCCCATGTTCTGCCTGTGTTAGCTGCATGGGCTCTGCCACTCAGCCTTTGCACTGGCCTTCCCCAGCAATCATGCAGTTTGGAGCAGAACCCACTCATGAAAGAAGTAATCTGGAAATCTGGACACCCTGAGGGCATGAGCCCACCTGTAGAGTCAGGCACTGCCCTGTCCACTTGCAATAGTCTCTCCAGAACTATTTCTCTCTGCTTTTTCATCAGATACCTGCTTCGTGCTTTTCCCCTTTGTAGTCAGGCTTGCCTTTGTCACCATGCTTGTGACCAGCTATACTGGTTTCTCCATTTACAATCCCAAACAACCCTGAGTCGTCGGTTGCCAAGTCTAGATTCCAGTGCTAGCTACCTATGGTCTGTTCAGGAGTTAGGGATGTACGATGTGACAGTAGTTGTTTCAGCTCACCCTGTGGATGATTGGGGTGGGTAATATGCAAAGTATTTGAGGTATGGACTGAACAGGCACAATGACTAAAAAAGATTCAACTTGTGTGTCACTTCTTCCAGGAAGCCTTCCTGGACCCAGCCAAACATAGACAGTTAGCCACTCCCCTGGGATCCTTGGATTCCGGGCATGGGCCAGTGTTACAGTAGTTCTCATAGTATATTGTACTGTCCTCTATCTCCCCACCAGACCATGCTTCCTGAGGGCAGGAGTGGGGTCCAGTTCTCTTCACTAACTCCCCCTGTCACCCAGTGCAGTTTGCAAATCAGATGCTCAGTAAATGTTTACAGGATCGAATATCCTCAGGGAGACAGACAAATAATTACAGAGCACAATGAGAAATCTTTCCCAGTGGAACACAAAACAGTCATCCTGACAAAAACAGTTGTTTCCCTCCCTTCGAAGTGCAGTAAACATCAGCAAGGACTGAAGCAGAGCTCCAACAGTGACTTTTCACGTACAGTCATGTTCTGTGGCTTTGATCCCAAACTCCTTTAGGTTTTGAATCTTAAAGAGTCTGCTGCAGCTCCCCACTTAATAGCCATCTAGCATCCCAGGCATTAATGCCAATTAGGCCTGGGAGAGAGAAAAACTTGGGGGACTTAATGAGCTAAGCTGGCACCTGTTCACTCAGCACTTCAGCCGCATCTTTTCTGCTGCTTAAACCAACTGGAGGGTGTCAGGTTTAACCTTTCTGGGAGAGGCTGACAGAGGCATTTTTTCTTTTAGCTTTTCCAACTTCCACTTTACTCTGGTCAACTGACTTAAGAGTGAGTCTTTAAAAGCCTGAGCTCACCCCATGCCCATAGTCCATCCCCCACCCGAGACCCTGCCTATTATAGCTGATGGTCTGAGTTGTGGTGATAGCTCAAGTGTGACATTCCCAAGGGAACTGAGTTTGATTCCCCACCTTTCCTTGTAGGAGCAGCGTGATAGAGCCAAGCCTGGTGCCTGGCTCTCCTAGGGGCTCAGTGAACATGGGTGAAGGAAGCCTCACCTAGCACATTGTATTGTATCAGACTAGAGTGTCCTGCTCACTGAGGACAGCCCTCTGTTCACTGCAGTGTCAACAGCACCTACACCAGTGTGTGACACATAGGAGGTGCCTCATCTATTTGTGGAAAGAATGAATGAAGAAATGATAAATAGATGAATAGTGCTTAGGTGCTCTAGTGGAAGAGAGAACTCATTTTGAATCTTGCTTCTGCTACTTCTGAATTGGTTGAATCTGGGCAATTAACTTCATTACTCTCGGATGCTGGTTCTCATTCTTGACTTGAAAAGCCTCTCATCGTTGTGGGCTTAAGGATAAAGCATGTAACATACTGTCTGGCCCATAGTAAGTGCTCAATAAACAGCTATTCTTATAAACTTTTATTATTAATGGCAACTTTAGCTATATTACTTGATACCCTATCTCAGACTCTTCTATAAAGTATCCGTCTGCTCTTCTGGATCCTGTGAGTAATGTTGTAATATGTTACAAAGCATTTGCAAGTCTAGCGGGCTCAGGGCTCACTGACAATAGTGATGTCATCACTGTAGAAGACTTGAAGGGCTCAGACATAACCACCCATCTCCAGGACTATCTGTCCGAGGAAGGGGGCAGGCTTACAGGGGGGTTGTCTGTAGCTCTGAAGGTGCCAACAACTTGTGGGCAGACCTTCAGTGCTCAGGTTTTCCTTGCCTTTCACCCTGAAAGAACTCGGACTTTTCAAAGGGATCCTCAGCTAAATTATCAGACGTTCACCTAGCAAGCTGTTCTTTTCAACAGATCAACTTGTATAATTCTTGTGACCAAATGCCAAGCCTTCTCTACTGAAAACCCCTTAATCCTTTGATCTTGTCTCAGTCACAAGTAATGATTGTCTGCTACCTCTTGCCATACATGATTTAGAGAGGATTACTGGGCAACAATCTCAGCCCATCTCTAACCTTCCCCTCTCCACCAGCATCACTCCCTAGTATGAAATTCCTTGTCTCCCGGGCCCCTGCAAAATATCCTTGGAACGAAAAGGTCTGAGCCAGGTAGCTGGAGTGGAGCAGTGAGCAAACATCTCAGAATGAAAGGTTGAAAGAATTCTGAAAGGAGCAGAGGAGAAGATAAAGCAAGATAGCCTGTGTTGTTAAGTAGAAGAAACCCTGTCCCTGGACTTGAAGAAAGCAGAAATACCCCTGAACATACCTAGGTGATGAATCTCCACCATCACACCAGCCTGCCCGAGCCTCACACCAGCTCTGTGAGTGTCCAGGACAGGAAATGCCAGCTTCAGGCTCCTCTCATAAAACACTGGCACAGGGTCTGTGTGGCTTACGTGGGATCACAGAACCAGCAAATGGCACCTACAGGTCAGGATCCCAGCTTCTGATCGAGTTCTTTCAACAGCAGGAAAAAGCAGACAGACAGATCCAGGTGCTGGGACTCGCCTGTTTGCCCAGCATGTTTCTCAACCGTGCAGTCGGCCATGTGGGATTCAGCCACCTTAACCACCATGCACCGGCTGGCCCAACTCTTCTTATTTCATTACAAGTCATGTAGGAAGAGAATGAGGGCCTCTCCAGGAAGGAATCTGGTCTTATTTTACAACTCTTAGCAGTATACCACACACATAATAAAGTAAACAAACTTAATAAATCAATTATGTATCGTGACAGAATGAGTTGGATACACTCGAGAGACTCTGCAAACATCATTCCAAGATTTTGAAGGGAGGATTCCAGGAGAGTTTCCTGGATTTTCTAGAGCCATCCCATTAATATTTCCACATAGGAAGCCCATCTTAAATGTTAATTGCTGGAAAGTTAGCAAACAGAAAACACCACAGCAACCTGTGGAATGTACTTATTGCAACAGCAGCAATTTTTTTGTTCTTGTTCTTGTTTTTGTTTTGTTTTCTCTGTCATTGTTTCTACCTCTTGCCCAGAGGAGTTGCTCCGAGCTGAATCCTCTAACAGTTCCCAGTGAGCACCGTTATGCCCGGGTGCATACCAACTATCCCTGTGTGGGAACTCTTGAAGGAGTGGCCAGATGTGCCTTGCTTTGGGGTAGAGAATTGTAAGGTTTCATTAGTCACACTTGCTAAAAGTGTAAAACCTCTGATGGGCTTGTCGTACATGGAGAAATCCCTACGTGTAAATATTTATGGATTAGGAATCAAATATTAAATATTTACTTCAGCTTCTTGGAATTATAAATGATTTAATAAACCCTATGGGGAGTTGGAATAGCTTTGGTGTAGAACCCACTTTTATTTTTAATGGTTTCCCCAGCCCCAACTCTTTCGTATCACAGCAGGATGGGGGGGCTTGCTCTAATTCCTTGTAGCCTTCTCCTCTGTGTATCTTTTATAAAGATATTGTCATTGGATTTAGAGTCCCTTTGATCTAGGATGACCCAAGATAATCTTCTCATCTCAAGATCTTTAACTTAGTTCTTCAAAGACCTCTTTTCCAAATGTCAAAGAGTCTATAAAAGAGGGCATGACAGTATCTTCGGGGGCTGCCATGTAGCCCACCACAGTATTGAGTGGGCTGATGACATCAGTTTGGATTGCGAAGTACCTATGCCATAAACTTTCATAAAGTAAATTCTACTTCGTGGAGTTATTTTAGAAGATAGAAATTGTACGAATGTGCCTATGTGTTTGGAATAGAGTAAAGATTCATTAAGCTGTGTTTTCACATATTCTTCATCATTTATTTGATCACATATCCATTAATTCACTATTCATTCATTTAAGAAAGTTTATTGAGTACCTGCCTTTTGTGAGCCAGTCACTGGACAGGGCATAAGGATATAAAATACAAAAACATCATTTCTAGCAAACTGGTTATGAGAAAAGGCAACAAAACTTCTGTAGTCCTGTGTGGTAAGTACTTTAATGGAGGTTTACAGGGGAAAAGGAGTGATAAATGTCCCTGGGAGATTGAAGAAGGCTCCATAGCATAGGCAGCAGTAGAGCTAGAATGAAAGCTGATGAGTTTATTATACAAAGGGAGGACATGGGACTAGCTGATGGCATAATGGTTACATCTCTGGACTCCCACGCAGTTGACAGTGGTTTAAGTCCAGGACCCGGTGGCTTAAACTCATGCCAGGTGCGTGTGCATGTGTGCTCAAGATCCCAAGAGGAGAATGGAGAAGGGACTGTGCTGTGGCCATCTCCCTGGGGGGGATGATTTCTTGCTTTCTGTCTCTCTGTCTCTCTCTGTCTTTCCAGTGAGCACACATACCCTGTAACAAAAATCTCGATTAAAAAAAAAAAAAAAGAAAAGGGAGGACGTTTATAAACCACCTGAGATGCTCCACATATTGAGGCATAAGGAATCACTGTATGTTGGCAGAATGGTGTGAAATTCGGGATGGTGGGGCACAGGTTCACGTAGGGAAGCAGTGGAAATGAGTCAGCCATAGGGAACAAAAATCAGATCTCATATGATGCTCACAAAGGAAAAATATTATTAACCCCACCTTATTAGGGAAGAAAAGAGAAATGAACATACCTGACATCTCATACCTTCTTAGCAGGACTTGTGCTCAGTTGTCTGTCTCCTTTTCTCTGATAATAGTTCAGGAGAGTCCCTCCGTGCTTTGTTTCCATTGTGTGCAGGTGACTATCCACTCCTTGTTGTTATCTCCATATCAGGAGGTCCTCAAGTCCAGGTGTCATGGTTTGTACCGAGCATGCACTCCTGGCCTGCCTCATGCATGGCAACTGACAGCCACCATTAAATGAGTTTTATTAAAAAGCAGGAATTCTGGCATCAAGCTGGAACGCTGGACACAGTTCGTTCTAAAGTCCTCTCTGACCTCAAGCTTCTAGATTAAGTTTGCTTACATGGGAGGGTGAGATTTTCTTTTGGGGTCACACTACCTGGCTACCCCCTGGGACCTATTGTTACTTACTTCTGCAGGGACCAGGGTGTATTTTCACTCCGAGCCAGCTTTCTGTCTGTCACATGCTTTTTTTATTGGTTTACACGTATAGATCTACTTATGTTTGCCGTCCACACGAGTGCTGCTTTTTCAATAATTCATAGAAACGTCACACAAAATTAATCGACCACAAGAACTCAGACTTGACTAAAGCCAAACCCCTCACTCAGGAATCTCTTTGTTACTGACAGCATCTGTTTGAGCTCTTTTTAGTGTTTCGTAAGTTCCGAACTCTCCTTTAAGAAGATCCAGATTGAGGAAATCATTAATCTCTGACAGTTGTGTAGATATAATTAAAGATATATGAATATAAAAATACCTGCTATCTCAAATTACTTCCTAAAATCACAGGGAGGGGGAGAGAAGGTTCTATTTAAAATGTCAGATACAGACACATTAGGCTGGGTAGTCAAAGCACTGTGTGTCTGTCACTCATGGAAACTGACAATTAGGTCCATAAATAGATTTTACAGGCTTCCACACAAGAACGCATTTCCTGCACATCTCAGGCGCATAGAAATGAGAAACACGGAGCGGCGGCTGACTCATGGGAAGGGAGGAGGGGTGGGAAAGGGTGAAGGAAATACTTAGAGCAAGTCCATCGTAACCGGGGCTGGGTGGGAGCGCACAGGAGAGGGGCTCTCAGGTCTCAGAAAGACGGAGTTTCTCATCCTGCTCTGCCACTCACCATTCACACCTACTCTGGCCAGCCTCCTCACCTCTCACAGTTGGTCTCCCCATCTACACAGTGACATTGATCATGGTGTGTGCTGTTCCTTCTGAGGAGCGTTGCCAGCATCAAACAGAGTTACAGTAAAACTCCTAGGAAACTGAGAAAGAACACATATGTAAGCAGTGGATTTATTATTACTAACATTATGTTACTTGATATTGACAGTTGAGATATTTATATATGCACCAGAAACAGATGAGTAGGTGATCGGAAAGCATGTTAAGAGCAAGCCCACAGGCCAGCCATAGGGCACAGCAGTGAAGCTACACTCCGCAGTGTTGACTCCATGTGGGATGGTCCCAGGTCTGAGCATCCCAAGGTCTCCCGGTGAAGGCTGCACATCCCTGTACCTGTGGTGATGGCTGGCTGAAGCTGGGAGTGATTGCAGTGCCAAGACCCTGTTAGGGGTGCTGTCTGTCTCTCCTCTCTTATGGAAGAAATAAACTTTAAAACACACACACACACACACACACACACAAATCAAACAACAGCCAAAATGTCAGCCAATCAAACAGAAATGCGAGATAATAGAACTGAACTTTTCTTCACCCTTGATAATGGGGAATTCAGCCCAGGGGAGTGAGAGCCTGAGAAAGACAGGGGTAGGTGTGGGAGCTATCACAAGCTCTGCTGTCATTGTCTAGGCCGTATGTTCAGAGATCCTTACTTCTAGGGATTCATCTGTGTTTAAGGCATCTCTGGCCCTCGATGTTCCCCTCCACTAAAAGAAGCACATAATTCTATTCTTGCCTTCTCTGCAGGATTGATGTGAGATCAGATAAAATTGAGGTTATGGGTATGGAAATTGTAATGCCAATGTAAAATTTGTGAGTGAAATAATGATCATGAACAGATTAAAAAGGGTTCGGAGACAGATCAGACATCCATTCTCCATGCTAATATTTATTCACTCATTTATTCACCTTATTCGGTAATTACATATTGGATTTATTTATTATGTTTCCTGTTATGTATGTTTATCTGTCATAATAGAATGTAAGTTCTACAGAGGCAGGACATTTGTGGCATTTTGTCCTTTGGAGTGTCTCAAAGGCTAGAAGAATTCCCAGTACCCAGTAGGTGGACAAGAAATAGGTCCTGAATAAAGTCTGTTATATTTTAGTTAAGTGCTACAATGGGAGGAGCAGATATGAGGCACAGGAAAGAAAGACTGTTTTCCTCAAGAAGTTCATAGCTTGGGTTGGAGGGTGGGCACGTAGTAACAGATATGTCTAATGCAAAAATGCCAAGAGTACATGAATTGTGCAGGAGATAGAAATACACAGAAGATTTGGGGAACATAAAAGAAGGTGTCCTCCCAGGCTAGGATCTCTCAAGGAGTCTATAGTCCTGGTACTTGGAGTTTTCCCTTTGTGGTATAAAGAGTGTGGCTTAGAATGAGGCCCACCAGAGCTTGCCTCCACACTGCCATAGAACAGGATGACCTTGAGTAAGTCACCTAACCACTGTTAAATACAAATGACAAGAGGTCGTTGTTTTAGACCAAGCTCTGCTATAGGCCCTAGTAGACCTGGCCAACATGGAGTCGCTCATGCTAAAGTGTCACATCATGGGACTGAAACTTTAAGGAAGTTGATGGAACCCCCAGTAGACCAGTTTGTCCTGAAAATAAGAGATTCCAGTCTACTTGAGTCAGCATGATAAGGAAATAAAACTTACACACATGTGACTTTCTCAGAAATATGCACTGAAATATGTCAAGACATTATCCGGACTCATTGGACTTTTTGTCTTATTGGGTATTCGGAAAAGTCATAACGCATTCTTGAGTCAGCATGATAAGGAAATAAAACTTACACACATGTGACTTTCTCAGAAATATGCACTGAAATATGTCAAGACATTATCCGGACTCATTGGACTTTTTGTCTTATTTTTGGGTATTCGGAAAAGTCGTAACGCATTTTTGGATAGAAAAACATGTCATGACTTTTCCAATGACCCAATATGAACATCCTTCCTTTATCTTCCATCAGTTACATTCACACTTTGCTTATGTTTAAGCAAAGTGACTCGGAGGTTATCACAAGGTCATCCTGCTCCCCTTATCATGGAATTTAGCCAAGCACTGCTGTGCAGGGCTCCTTGCTCTTCCTGCCTTCCAGTCCTGACTTTTTGCCTGTAAAATCACCCTGAAATCTGTACAACCATGGCACACATTATTTGGGGCAACTTGTATTTTGTGGTGCCCTGGCCCTGACCCATGTGAATTCTTTTGCATTACTTATTCTGCTTTAGCTTTCTTTGTAGGCTGCTATCATTTCAACAAAAGTTCCCATATTTTCTTTAGAAAAAAATCATGGTTTGATAACAAATGTAGCGACATGTAATGGCGTGTTTGCCACTCACCGTTGCTTTGCTTTGCTCTCCAACTTTGAAAGAAATGTAGCTTTCTAAGTACTTTGACTTTGAGATAATTTAATACTACTATCATATCACTACCACTACCACCACCATCACTGGTACCTGCCACTGCTACTACTTCTACTGTATCTTATTACTACCATCACCATTGGACTTACTGTTGTCCCCATGAATTGTTGCTGTTAATGAACACTTACTCAGTACAGGTATTATAGAAAGCATTCTGTATGCATATATCATTTCATATAATCATCACAGCAATGCAGTGAAAGTAGTAGTGTCTTCTTATTCGACACATGACAAATTAACTCAAAGGGATTAGCCAATTTACCATAGGTCACACTGCTCTTAAGAGAAGGATGCCAGTGGGAAATACTTCTAGTCCATGAGCTCTTTGAGAGAAGAAAAAGCCTTTCACCACTACTCCCCTTACGCCTGGCATACCCCTGGCAAATGTGTGGAATTCATGGAAATTTCCTGCCTGGCTGATGTCCCTGTGCTCAAGTCTGCTGTGTTCTGAGATACCTGGGAGAGGGGGCTTTTCTTGGTATTCTTGGGGCACAGAGCCAATACTTCTGGGATAAAGGAGCACTGCCAAGTGCTAAGGGACTTCTCTGTTAGACCCAGCTGGGAGCAGAGCCCTGAGGATGGTGTTCTTGCCCTCCTATCCAGCAGCAGCTGTCTGGGATGCTATTGATCACATGTCACATTGTGGGTTCAATACCTTACAAAGGGGAAGCACGCCCTGGGTCAGGTTTTATGCAAATGAGTCTCTTACACATGCAGATGACTTTCCTACAAAGAGCTCTGCAAGGATGTATGGCCAAAACCATTGACTACTAGGCAGAAAACAGAAGGAAAATCACCTCTGGGAACTGGCCAGCTAATTAGCATTGGTCTTGTTTGGAGGATGGACTGCAGATAAGGGCAACCCTGTGGGTGTGGAGCTTAGCCTTATTCCTTGTGAGTGGCTCTCTTGGGGAACATAGGGACAGGAACACAAGCCCTGGGCCCTGAAGTTCCAACTCAAGAGTATTAACCATGGTATTCCATGTTACCACATTACTAAGAGCTCTTCCAGAGCAGCAAAGCTTGCCTTTGATTGGCCTCATAATTGTATGATTCCAATCTGGCAGGCCTGATTCAAATGTGGCTTCTGAGGACCAGCAGTTAGTGTAATTGCTATGTCGCTGGACTCCCATGTAGTCAACCGTGGTTCGTGTCCCAGACCCTGTGGCTTAAAATTCACACCGGGCACGTGTGCGTGAGTACCCAAGATCCCGAGAGGAGAATGGAGGAGAAGGGATTGCGGCATGGTCATCCCCCCTGGGGGTGATTTCTCGCTTTCTGTCTCTCTGTTTCTCTCTGTCTGTCTGGCGAGTGCACGCACCCTATAGCAAAAACCTCTCAAAACAAACAAACAAACAAAAAAAGTGGCTTCTGCCCATAAAGCTGTGTGATGATAGGTAAGCCATTTAGTCTGTCTGAGCCTGTTTCCTCACTGGTGCAATGGGAATGACAGTGCCCAGTGACACGAGCGGTTCTAAGTGTAATGAATAGATCTAAGTTCTCTAACTTGTTGAGTAAATTTTGAGTTCATGTCAAGTGCAGCTTTTCCATCGTCTCTGAATGGAATTCCTAAATGCCGTTGGCCTGTCAGAGTTGTTTTCCATTGACTGGTTGGAAATTCTTCTCCACCCTCACTCCCACATCTCCTCTCCTGCCTTGCCCAAACAGCAAACAACTTGCAGATGGTGGCTTTGCCTCTTTTGTTTTCATCTGCCCAGTACATCTGTCTCCTTGTACAGGTACTGAGCAGATGAATGATGAATAAAGAATAAATGATCGGCAGTGCCCCATCATTCCACACATAGTAGCAGCAGCAATATTGCTTCTATGCCATACCTCAGTTAGGAAAAGTATAGTCTATATTCACTTAATATACTTTGATCTGCACAACAATCTGTGAGGCAAGTGGTTTGAGGATCATTTTACAGGTAGGTTACTTAGATGGAAATGACTTGTCCCAGGCCACTCTGCTAGTGCATGGCATAACTGACACTTCCTTCACTAAACAATAGGTAAGTGGAATACTCCTAAGCACCAGGTACTGAGCTAAGTGATGCTTTTACTATTGCTCCCCTTCTTTATATTGAGTCATCGGAAAAGTCATGACACATTTTGCATAGAAAATTGTGTCGTGACTTTTCCGATGACCCAATAGCTTCCCCTGGGAAAGTAGGCCAGAATGCTACCGAGACCAACATGTAAATGAACAATGAACTTTGGATCCTCAGTGAATGAATGTAAATTAATTAATTAATTAAAAATAAAATTAAAATAAAAAATAGATATGGATCAGATGACTATCTGCATGGGGCTCACATTCAATTAGTAGGAGCAGAGATGAACAGCACACTTGTTAAGTATGTAAGTTATCAAGAATGTTAAAAGGTGATCTGAGTCATGCAGGAGGTTGTGAGGAAGAAAATGCTCTGGGACCTCTGACAGGATCTAACTTCTAGCAACTCTGATTGTAGAACAACTATTAGTCATTGAGTAGATAGGGATACTGCTTAAGTTTATCTGAGAAAATTTGTGTCCCATCCCAAGGAGATTCATTTCAAGGTGTGAAGAACTAAATCCAAGCTGACAGGGTTTCTTGCAAAAGCTGGGGTGACAGATGGCACTGCTGCAAGCTACCAGGGGCCTGGAGTTTGCAAGGGCTTAAACTGGGAGGGAAGGGGTCCTCATTGTAAATGTAGCAGTACAAGGTATTACTATGGACTGGACATTGGCCCAGGCTCCTTATATGTAGGAACTCATTCAATCCATAGTCAACCCTACATGACAGCTGCTATCATTTGATTGAGGGAGAAACAGAGGCATAGGGAGGTCGTGTGTTCTAAGACCTGCCCAGGCCTGGTGAGATGGAGTGATGAGGCCGATGTAGGAAGTCACTCTATGAGGACACCAAGAGAAGCAGACACTGCAAACCTGCTTATAACCTTAGATGAGTCCCCTCACCATCCTGTGCCTCAGTTTCCTTCTCTGTACTGTGAAAATAAATAGACATTGCCATTCTGAAATGGCAGTTGCAAAAACTAAACTCAGACACTGAAGGTAACTGATCTTGGGCCTTGGAATGTGTACCTGCCCCTGTTCCTTAATTATCTTCATCTTCTTTCTGTCCTTATGTACAGGGAAGGACTCTGCTCAGATATTCCATGGTCAACCTGTAGATCAAAAATGCCACATAAGAGAACACTTTCATTTAACCCCTTCCCTGAAGTTTCATTTACTAAGCTCATGTCACAGAAAGGAAGATTGAAGAATGTCAACAAACTGGACAAAGTTGGTCATGAACTGTTGTCTGTCACCCAAGCCTATCCTCCCAAAGACAATTATTTGTTCACTATTGTCTGAGCATTAAGCCCAGGGTTTCTCCCTTTCAATCATTTTACAGTATTAATTACCATGCAGACCTCAAAATTAATAGGAGATCATCTCTTTGCTTTAGCATGGAATTCGACTAATCACTGCTGTATAAGACCCTCTGCTTTAGCTTTTGACCAGTGTGAGACTCTTGATTAATCCTCTCTCCATTTATGACTTTTTGATTTTATAATCCACCCTGAATTTGGAAAGACTTCAGTACACATTATTTAGGGCAACCTGGATGCTGTGTGTCTGGATGATTGTCTTCCTTTGACCACAGTAAATTGTGTTTGCTTTCCTTATTTTGAATCATCCTTCCATTGTAAGTTGACAGTACCACAGGGGGATTGGGTGAGAGGGTGTTATGCAGACCCTTTTCTGTAAGGTGGAGCCTCAGAATCTGTGAGGTTTGTGCCATTTCATTGGTTCTTGACAGTCAATCTGGTTCTCAGTAGTTAGGACTCCATGCTTTGAATTCAAACTGACTTAAATTCTAATTGTGGCCCTGTATTTCTCTGCTGGGTGGTGGTTTGGGTTAGTGGCTTAAATTGGGTGAATTGATCCTCAGTTTCATCTTCTGTTAAATCAGTGTGCCAAGAGATCTACTCCCCCAGAGTTATTATGAAGATTAAATGAGATACCATATGCATGATTCTTATACCACTGCCAGCCATCCAGTAAACACCTAGTTAATGGTAGCTTTACTTACATGTAATATTATGTAGATTCTTTGGCTCTCCTACACAAAAGTATGACCACCCTAAAGGAAGGCAGGGAATGTATCATCCTCTCCTCTCTGTGTCTAAGCGTTGAACACAGCCCTAGTGGGGCTTTTTTTTTTTTTTTTTTTGCTATAGGGCACATGTGCTCACCAGAAAGACAGAGAGAGACAGAGAAACAGAAAGCAAGAAATCACCCCCCAGGAGGATGGCCATGCCACAATCCCTTCTCCATTCTCCTCTCGGAATCTTGGGCACACATACACACGCACCCAGTGTGAGTTTAAGCCACCGGGTCCAGGACTCGAACCACTGTCGACTACATGGGAGTCAAACAACATAGCCATTATACCAACTGCTAGTCTCTAGGTGTTTTTATGTGAAACAATGAATGGTTTGCATTTGGTGAGGCTGCTGTTCGGCAAGCTATCTGTGTGCCTAGGATTCAGTGTCATAAAGTTCTAGAAATTTTCTAAGCATTGTGTTCATTATGAATTAATAATCAGGAACAGATTTTGACCTGTATAAACTTGAGTCTTTTTTAAAAAATCTCCTCACTATTTTCTTATTCGTTATGTTAGCAAACAAGAAGAAATGCCTGTTGATGTAAAAAACAATCTAAAAAGTAAGGAAAAATCTTAATCTGGAAAGCTGTGAAGACCCTCTTAAATATGCTTGTTTTAATTTTAATTTTAAAATTTTAATCATTTAATTTTAATCATTTAATTTTAATCATTCCAAACCCAAGACAGGGACCCAGAAGCCCAGGAATCATTGGCAGCCATTGGCCAAGAAAAGAGTTTCTCTTAGAACAGCTTAATGATCTTTTTATTACTTGTTGCACTCTTTTTCACTATGACCCTCAGACATTGCCAAGTTTAGTCCCTTTGCCCATGTGTGATTTACTGTGTTTTGTGGTCTTTCACTGCTGCTCTGCATGATCTCTGCTTACCAGAAACCAGCTGGACCTGAAGCTTTCTGGAACATTCCCTGCCCCTCATCCTTCAGGTCTTTGCACATGCAGTTGGCTCAGACTGTTATATCCTCTTCCCTCTCTTAGGCCAGCTCCAGCTTGCTGGTTAAGACTTTGTTCAGCCATCTCTGCTCTGGAATCCTTTTTATTTATTTATTTATTTTGGGGGAGGAGAGATTTTTGCTATAGGACGCGTGCACTTGCCAGAAAGACAGAGAGAGACAGAGAGACAGAAAGCGAGAAATCACCCCCCGGGGGAATGGCCACACCGCCATCCCTTCTCCTCCATTCTCCTCTTGGGATCTTAAGCATGCATGCACATGCGCCTGGCGTGAGTTTCAGCCACCGGGTGCAGGATTTGAACCGTGGTCAACTACATGGGAGTCCAGCGACATAGCCATTATGCCAACTGCTGGTCCCTGCTCTGGAATCCTATCCGTGACTGGCAGGCCTCTGTCTGAATTAGGTACTCTCCTCTGTACTCACCCAGAATCTTTGTTTCCCTTTCTTTCCTTGCCTCTCAGTGTTTCAATCCCCTCTTTACTGGCCTCCCTTCTAAATTGTGCATCTTCTAGGGACAAGGGCTGCATTCTCTCTGTCCCTAGATGATGTTCACTGAAGTTTGTTGGCTGAATGATGAATGAACCGGAAGAGGTCAGACAGCAGCCTGGGTGTCAAGAGTGGCCTGAGCAGGGAAGGCAGAGGTCAAAGGGTAGAAGGTCAGAGCTGGGAGTCTGCCTTTAGCTTCTAAGCTACAACTAAATGTGTATCATTATCCAGATGCCAATGATCTATGCAATGTTTCTCTCCAAGGTCCTTAATCAAAACCATCTCATTAATCCTCACAAAAATCTCCCAAGGAGGCAAGAAAGTAGAAGAAAATCTTTTTTAAAAAATTATTTATTTATTTATTTTATTGTAGCATGAGAAAATGAGACATCAAAGGTGCTGAACCTGCACATTTGGAGATTGAGGCAATTAGCATTCTGGCTCCTGGGGACGTGGGTACAGAATTCACCCTCCTCACCAAGCCTGCGCCTCCCATCCCCTCTGACATCACTCTGACATGTCACTCCCACCCCCACCCCTACCTCCTCCCTTCTCATTTATTTATGACTCACAGTGTCAGATCCAGGTTCACAGATGATTTTAGATGTGGAGAGCGAGCAAATCCTGTTGAACAATTTAACCAGATTCAAAAGGATTTGGATCATTTGCGTAATTGGGCTAGCAGATGGTAAATGTAGTTCAAAGTACAAAAATGTAGAATAATTACAAGGGGAGAAAGTAACACAGTTTATGGATGAGGAAAGCGAGCTGGGAGAAAAGCTCATTGAAATCATTCTCTCAATGTGTTAGAAGAGAAGGACAAACAGCACGGCCTTGGTTAGCAGAGGCAGAACAGTCGTTCCAACATCTCCCCAGCTGGTGGGAGTGTGGGGGAGAGGACACACCTGTCTTCTGGAAGTGAGAAGGAAACAGTTGATGGAGACAGGTCTGGTGAAGGGAGGGCTGATCAGGCAGGAAAGTGGTCATGGTGTCTTGACAATCAGTTGTTGTAGGGTTCATCTCTCAACTGCCTCCTTCTTACCTGTGTGACCCCCAGTGAGAATCTCTTTCCTTTCAGCCTCGCTTTTCCTTTGCTGTAGTATGAGCATACTAGTATCTGCTTCCATGCTGCTTTGAATAACTTCTAAGTTAATGGATACGAGAAACACAAGCAACTTATTATGGAAACCCAGAAACTTCACTTTGACAAGTGTTAGTTTTATATTCATAATATTCATAATGTCCTCCCTGTCCCCTCCCCCCCAATCCAATGCTTTGACAATTGGAAATTGGAAATGGGTTGTCAATGGTGTGATAAGCTGAAAATAGGCCCCTCCCCAAATTCATGTTCTCGTCCCCAGAAGGTGAGCCTGTTACTTTATAGGAGACTTTGCAAGTGTGATTAAATTTAGGATCTTGGGGGGATGGGAGATTATCCTGGATTATATCTGGGTGGACCCTCCATGTGTCCACAAACATCCTTTTAAGAGGGAATCTGAGAGAGTTTTGATGCAGAAGAAGGCAGAGATTGAGTGATGTGGCCATGAGCCCCAAAAGGCCTGAAGCCACAAGAAGCTGAGAGACCAGGACCAGATTTTCTCCTAGAGCCTTAAGAGGAAAATGGTAATTCCAGCACAGTGAAACTGCTTACAAACTTCTAGCTTCCAGAACTTGGAGAGAACAAATATTTTGTTGTTTTAAGCCACCAAGTTTGGGATAACTTGGTAGAGCAGTGTAAGGAACAAACAGAGAATCTGACTTGAACATAGAAGGTCCAGATCAAGTCATCCAGGCTAATGTTTCTATAGGACCCTGGGCCATCTGCCTTGAGCTCAGTTTGTTCAACTTTGAAATGGAAAGATAATATATTTCTTGTATGGGTTATTGGGAGGATATTTTTTTTTAACAGATTCACCATATTTCCCCAAAGCTGGACTAGTTTTAAGTTTTTAATCAGGCAGCATGTAGTCAGCACTTAGAATTCCAGAAACCCTGACAGAACTCTTGGAGACTGGCAGTATCAGCATTATGGAGGCAACTGGGAGTGCTGAAGGCGTCTGGGTAGGTTTGTGGGAGGCAGGACCAGGCTAAGGCAGGACAAGTAGGGGCTCAGGCCCAGTTCCTATCCTGTGGACAGTTTGGGTGCTAGGAGAGAAAATTCAGCAGAGCCCAAGAGTGAAGACCATCACTGGAGGAGGGAGGTATATTTCACTTAGGAAAACATTGTTTTCACAGAGATTTCTTGGGGACATCAGATCCTAGGCCTGATTGTCAGTGAGGGAAACTCAGGTAAGACAGATGGGCTAGAGCACTAGCTTCTAAAAAAACAATGCCAAGCCCTAAGAGTTTGAAGCCCATGGTGTAAATCCTGCCTCAGTCAGAACAGGTTAGGGTGGGCCCAATCAGAAACAGTCACTGTTAGGCTCTTGGAGCTACTGGAGACTACTCTGGAAAATGGAGGCAAGCTAGTCAAGGAAATTTGAGCTGGACTTTAGAGTCCAAGGTTTTTCTGGAGAAGGTCAAGGATTGTTCTACTTCAGGAAACAGGCGAGCTGAGCAGCAGGTACAAATCTTGATCAAGAAGGAAATTGAGAATGTAGAAATAGCAACATTATTCAAGGGTTTGAAGGCAAGGTAGTAGAAGGAAGTGAGGCATGAGGCCAGAATTTGAAAAAATAAGCAATGTCTGGAAATTCGGGTGTCAGATGTGCAAAAGCAAGCAGTTCCAGGTCAAGGTTGTAGACCCTTTATGGAAGTGAGGGCAGTGCTGGCTATATGGTTCTGATGCATAACCAGGGAAAATAAAGAGCATCCGAGGGATGAAGCGTCTCGTTGAAGAGCGTGGCATCTGAGGATCTGAGTAGGACCCAGAAACTTTGTCCTTTGCCAGATCTTTAAACTGATCAAAAATGACCTTCTTATGGGCCTCGGAAACACTTTGTTCTTGAATTTAGAGAGATTATTTCCCAGGTCCTTCTTCTATCCTAATTAGCACCCACAGTTTAACAACTATTGTGATCTCTGATTATACCTCGAGTTTTTAAGCGTCATTTAAGGAAAGAATGTGCAGGGATAAAGGGAGGAATCAGGAACAAAAAGTAATTAAACATAATAAGTCTTTCGAGATTAGCCATTAATTTAGATGTGAAATGTAAAATTGCCTTTAAAGTAAAAAGGGATACTATCAAGCAATTGTAATATCCAGCCTGGAAAGTAACACGCTGATAACAATGCATGGGGCAGGCTAATACATGTGTCGGTTCCCTGATTTTTGTGGAATTAATGATGTTGGATTCATTTCACTGCTGATTTAAGATATACATTTCATAAATGGCACATTAAGGCAAGTGTATCAAAATTGCACCTAAAGAGCTGAATCGTCAGGAAGTGGCAGCCCCTTAAACACAGTAATTTTATGATGTCTTAGGTTTAATGCTTAATCAGTAGATATTTACAACTGTTTATTTTAATGCTTGAAATGGCAGTTCAACAGAATTATCAGAAATACTGTAAGAGGGGCTTGTGAGTAACCTTCTGATTTAGTTGGTAGATTCATAAAGGAAAGACTTAGGAATATTAAAGAACACATGGCTTGTGAGTAACCTTCTGATTTAGTTGGTAGATTCTGAAAGAGACTAGACTATTCATAAAGGAAAGACTTAGGGATATTAAAGAACACAATACGGAAGAGCTGGGTACTGGTTGTCATGCTGGAAGAGATGGAGGGTCTGGGTTTCATAGAATGTAAGTTAAGTATAATAAAATGAGTGAGGACAATTTTATAACTAGGGTTGATTCAAACTTGATAAAAGCAAGAAGTTACCATGACACAAGCTGTTTCGGAAATGTTGATTCTTATCGAGCTTTATGTTCAACTGTTTTTCAGAGCTGACTCTTTTCGGTGGAAAAACCCTTCATTCATTCATTCCTGTTATTTCTTTTGTCCACTCATGAGATGCTTTTTGAGCATCTACTACTTGTTGGGCACTGTTTTGAGTGTTGAGGATCCAACAGTATAATGTAAAAGTAGTCTCTGACTTTCTATGTTTTGGACACAAAATAGACTATCGAATGCCATATACAATTTTTTAATGGTCAAGACTTTGGCAAGATACTTATGACCAAATAGAAAAGCAGAATGGAAGTCTGCATTCTGAATTTTATCTGTGCGTGTATGTCTCTTTGTGACCCAGAGATGAGGAGAAACATTAATTATCGGATCAGAATGTCCCAAATATTAAATGTGCATATTTCTGGTTTTGCAGATTAAGGTTGTATTTTATTTTCATCCCTGTATTTATATTTTTTAAGATGTCTACAGTCAATATTCATTGCGTAGCAAGAAAGGAAAACAAAATAAGTAATCAAAATGGCTCCTGATTACATAGCTGACCAGCATGGATGAAGGGAGTGTTTTGGGAAGGTTAGCACTGATCCATAGAAAGCTTAGTGCAAAACTGGGTTATTTGGATTCTCTGTCATCTCATGTCACTCTTATTTTAAAGCCACAAAGTCCTCTCTCTGGTTTGGTGTAAACTTATGTCTAGCAAGAACAATGATTTCTAATGTGATTAGAATATTTCATGCTAGTGAAGAATTATTTAAAAAATAGCTGCTTTTGGTAATTGATTATTTTATGTGTTACTCTAATGATGCTGTCGGAAGGATGAAATATCTTTTCTCCATTTTCCAAAGCAGTCTTCAGTAACCCCTGGTGACATTCGGTTTCCCTCACCAGCCTTAATCATTCAGTGCAGGAGTCCCTGTTTCCAAGCCCCGCATGCTTCACCCACAGTCAGAAGAGCCCCACTGATGAAGTAGCCCATGAGAACATACCCAGGTAGTCATGGATTTTGGAAACCATTAGAAAGCTGGGAGATTTCATTATTCATTCACTTGAAATAATCCCGGGACTGCTTTCAGTGACATGGTTCCTTCAGCAAATAAAGATAAGCCAAATCCCTGGGCACTCAAAGAAGGGGAAGATTCTTTAAATTAATTCCAGGCTCAAATAATTCAGCAGTATTTGTAATATTCTGTGCATAAATTGGCAATTTGCTGGAGAGATCAGGAAATGATAAAGGCTTTCTTTCCCCTCCCCCTTCTCATTGGAACAACTGCTGAGGCAGCTATTGGGATAAAAGAAATGTTTTATCCTTAATAAATGTCCTATCAGGTAATGCGCTGATTAAGAGTGTCCAAACGTAGCATTCCTCTCCCTTCAAAGCAATTATTTTTCATCACAGAGACTAAAATATATGGGGGAGGGTACAAGATGGTTATAGTGTATTTCTTAATGAAAGAAAGTTTTTATGAAAAATAAATATACTAACAATATCAAGAAATGTAGAAACGGAGGGCTTGTAGGATTCTCTCTCTCTTTCTCTCTCTTCAGTTTAAAGGATGTTTTAGTTTTGTTTTGTGATGCTTTTGAGATTCTTTGCCCTTTACTGATGATATCCGATCCTGGGGATCACTAAATCCATCCTTCATTGTTCATGGAATCTCTTCCGTCCTTTCCACCTTCACTGCCATCTGTGGGACTTGGACCCTTGGGAGGGACTCTTGGAGAGACTGAGTAATCATGCCCTTCTCTTAGGTCATCGGGAAAGTCATTTTTGCATAGGAAAACATGTTATGACTTTCCTGACAACCTAATACATCTGCGTTTTAAGTCAGCTGCAAATCAGACACAGGGGCCAAGTAGAAACAAAACTACCCTTTGCATGGCTGGCAAAGCTGTGCTGGAGTATATCACTTGGATCCCTTCAAGTCCATACCTGGGGGCCTGCTTGAGTTAAAATGAGGTCTGCCGCTCTCAGTTACCTGGCTGGTCCCAGGGATGAGGAGAGTGCTATCCTCACATCCTTTCACAGCCTGCCCTTGTACATACACAGGGCAGGGCTGTCCTAGTTAGCCCATACTAGTGGCTCGATACCCTCATGCAGAACCCCAAACAGAAAAGCTATTGGATTATCAGGAAAGTCATGATGGATTTCTACCTAGAAAAACAGAAAAGTACGTCATGACTTTCCCAATGACCTAATACCAATGGGTTGAGCGCCAGTCCTCACAGCTGTTTCCAGTCTCGAGGATTGGACAACTCACTCCTTATCTGGGACAGAGCAGTAGAGGGATGAATATGCTGGTGCTGTTTATTTAAAGAGGGTGAGGGTCTCCACTGTGTGGGCTGTGGGCCTCTTTCTCCCATCACACCTGATCCAGACCCTTCATTTCTCAGGTCCTTGGCTGTCTGAAATCATCTGTCTGAAACACAGAACTTGTCCTGCCACTCTCTAGTGCTCTCCAGTCTGTCAGGTTCACATGACTTTAAGCTCTTTCCTGATCCACCTGCCGTCTCCCTCTCCTTTTTCAAAACTACACTCCAGCCATACCCAGCTGTTGATCGGTCTGTAAATGAAGTCATGAACCTTTGCCTGTAAAACATCCCCCTTTTTCCATGGGTAGGATGCCCTTCTTGGTAACCAAATCATCTGCACTTATTTGATATTTACTGTATTACTTATCATAGCATATTTTCACTGTTGGTGTATTTCTCTGGCTCTCACTAGATGCGTAGACCCCATGTTTGCCACATAGTAGGTTCCCATTAGCTTTTGTTGAGTACCTAAGTGAGCATTTTAAGAAAAAGATCAATAATCCTATTGACTCTACTTAGAAGCAGATCATGGGACTATGCAGTGGCACAGCAGAAAAACACAATACTATATGAGGCAGACACCATGGGAAGGTTGCCAGTTCAAGTCCAGAGACCTCCCTGAGTATACCAGTATAGGTGTGCCCATGATCCAGGCTTGCTGGAGCTGTGGGTGGATGATCCAGGCCCTGACAGAGGTATATCACTGTCTCTCTCTCTCTCTCTCTCTCTCTTTCTCTCTCTCTCTCTCTCTCTCCTCCCTCCCTCTTTCTCTCTCTCTTCTCCCTCCCTCTTCCCTCTCTCCCTCTCTGTCTCCATCTCTCTCACTCATGGGAAAAATAAACTGTAAAAAAAAAAAAGAAGAAATTGTTAAACATTTTTTGGCTTTTAATATTTTTGTGCAAATAAATATTTCTTATTGCCATTCTTCACTGTTTAAATATATCCTTAAAATAGTCATGAGATTTAGGGACCAGCAGTTAGTGTAATGACTATGTTGCTGGAGTCCCATGTAGTCGATGGTGGTTTGAGTCCTGGACCCTGTGGCTTAAACTCACATCAGGCGTGTGTACATGTGTGCCCATGACCTCGAGAGAAGAATGGAGGAGAAGGGATTGAGGCATGGCCATCCCCCCTGGGGGGTGATTTCTCGCTCTCTGTCTTTCTGGTGAGGCCACGTATCCTATAGCAGAAACCTCTCCCAAAAAAAAAAGTCATGAGATTTATTATCATTATCAATGGAATCAACTAGAGCCCTTGCCTCATTTAGGGTCCTTCAGGATAAACTATTGCATTGTTGGAAACATCATCATACATTTTTGCATAGAAAAACAGAAAAAAATACAGCATAGTGTTTCTGACAACCCAGTAAAATGAATTCTTAATCAAGTACTTGGATGATATGAACTGGTTTTTACTTTAGTGAAATGGTATCTACCTTGTTACATTATCACGTTGAAGAATATGAGCTTGGGCCAGATTTGCATTGATAATTAGTCAGCCAAGGATGAAAGTTTTTAAGTACAAGGGAAGGGCAAGTGAACGTATCTTTACATTAGATATGAATGGAATTTCCCCCATTATTAAATCTACTCTTTTAAGTTATAGAGAACTCTTCTTTGAAGTCTTTGACTCACTAATATAGGGGTAACAATGACTATGATTTATCCTTAAAGCCTTAAAGGAAGAGAAGACAGCTCTAGGTGTGTTTCACTTTCATCTTGCCCCATGATTTCATTCATCACTGGCTGGCCTGTGGTCTAGGAGGTTTCTATGGAGCTTGTGTCCCGGAGGGTTACCATGACAAAGGTCGTTCCCTATTAGTGCCTGTACATCAGCACATCATGTGCCCCTCCTGAATCCTCTGATCACATGGAAAGCCCAGTTTTCTGATTCTAAAAATCATTGTATCCAAACAAAGAATGAAAACTTCTCCCAGCAGGTTTTGTTTAGTAAAAAAGCATTTCAGAGACTAGCTTGAGGTGGGGGGGGGGAGTGGGAAAGAAGAAGAAAGAAAAAAAGAAAGAAAGAAGAGAGAGAGAGAGAGAGAAAGAAAACTGTTTCAATAAGCAAGTGAAAAGGGATGACTTTTGTTCTTTTCTTTCTGTTGAAACTGAGCTGATAAAAGTCCTGAAATGAGAAAATCAAGGGGGCAGCAGTTACAAGCACTTGTCTCATGATGTCTCTTTTTGTCTCCTCAAGAGTGTGTTTAAGCTTCTTACCGGCTGTTTCAGTGTACTCGAGGTGATTGGCTGTATAAAATGCTAAACCTTTAAATACTTCTTTTACAAAATTATTCAGCTCTAGCAGGCTAGACAATTTTCAAAGGTTGGTCTCCAAAAGAGCCCTCTGGGTGTAAGATGAAGCTGTGTATTATCTGACAAAATATTTCATAAATCTCAGTCTTTCAAAAAGTTCTAAGGACGCTCCTGATTAAAGTAATATCAAGCAAGACGGTGATTGTGTTTTCAGAAATGGCCCTGTGAGCTGGCAACCCCAGAGCCATTCTTTTTCTTGAAGTCAGACCTTTTACTTACAAAAAAGTGTTTTGTGTTTACATAGATGGTTGAGTATTTAAACAACATATTCAAGGGACAGTCATTCACATGGATAAGCTCCTTTGGAAGGTTTGGAGACCTGGAGTGACATCCGAACAACTAGATCTCCAAAGCCTTCATTCAGAAAGACATATGATTTTGTTATAAATTCAATAATAGCACACTTTGTTCTTCCAGCCACTTATACTATATCTACCCACCCAATATAAACCCACACAGCATTGCCACACGTATAGCTTTGAACTCTGATATAGTAAGCAAAACATGAAATTTTAATGCAGAAAGACCCACATTTATTTATTTCTTTTTCTCTCTAATTTCTTAAAAGTGCATGTGCTCACTATAGAGCGAAAGAGAGAGAGAGAGAAAAAAAAAGAGAGAGAGAGAGACCGACCCACAGTAGGGCATAGTCTTGCTGCATCCTTTCTTCTCCATCTCTCTATCCCATCAGAATTTAGGGCATGCATGCATGCATGTCCAGCATGCTTTTTAAAATGTGGAGCCTGGGACTTGAACTGGTCAGCGATGTGGGATCTGGGATCTGGCTCACTTTATCACTAAGCCATGGGGCCACCCCCCAGAAAGACCACAGTTTTAATTCCTAGCTCTGAAAAAAAAAAGGCTCTTTGGATCATGGTAGTCACGTTATGTCCCTTCTATGAGTCTCAAATTTCTCATCTAAAAATAAAATGAAAGATAAAATATCCTCCCCTAAAGGATAGGACCAGATGGTGGTGCAGTGGAAATGCAGCGGGGTCCATGTGGGAAGGTCCTGAGTTCACATCCTGGAGTGTCTCTGTGTATATTGAGCACATATGTGTCCATGATCCACCTGGTTGAGACTGAGGGTAGAGCGTGACATGAAAATCCTGTTAGGGGTGACTTACTGTGTGTCTGTCTCTCTCATGAAATTAATTAACTTTTCAAAGTATCTTCTTTAAAGAGAATACATGAAATTATGCATCTGAAGCATTTAGCACTTTATCGAAGTTAAAATACTGTATTTACCCAAATAATATGTTAGCGAAGAGCTGTTGGCAGTGACTGACTCTTAACTGTGATCACAGTATTCTGTAATGATAGACAAGTACAAATTATAAAAAACTGTAGATTTTTTACTCTTGAGAGATTTTTGTTATGGGGTGAATGTGCTCCCCAGAGAGACAGAAAGACAGAAAGCTAGAAATCACCCCCAGGAGGGATGGCTATGCCTCAATCTCTTTTCTTCCATTCTCCTCTCAGGATTTGGAACACACATGCACACCTGACCAGTATGAGTTTTAAGCTGCTGAGTCTGGGACTTGAATCATTGTCAACTACGTGGGAGTCCAGCAACATAAAAACTATTCCATCTTCTGGTTTCAAAAAGCCGTAGATTTTTATTAGAGGGTAAAGATGTGAAACATCTTGGAAAGATTTGCCGGAGTATTTTTGTTTGTTTGTTTTGTTTTCACTGGAAGACACATGTACTCAGTACAAAGAGACTGAGAAACAAAGAGAAAGAGACAGAGTGAAAACACTCCCTCCCTGCAATGGGGCAAGATCACACCACAGTCTTCTCTCCTCCATCCTTCCACCTGGGACCCTGGCCATGCACACATATGGACCCACCATGTTCCCTAAGCAGTTGAGGCTGGACCTCACACCATGTGGTCAACTAACTATGTGAGATCTGACTGCCCCAATCAACAGGCTATGAAGCAAACTCCACGGTGTGAGTTTTTAAAAATAGACTTTATTGGGACAAGCTAATGGAGTAATGGTTATGTTGCTGGACTCCCACGTGGCCAACTGCAGTTCAAGTCCAGTGACTTAAAACTCAGGCTGTGTGTGTGTATATGTGTGCCCAAAATCCTGAGAGGAGAGTGGAGGAGAAGGAATTGGGGCATGACCATCCCCCCTGGGGGTGATTTCTTGCTTTCTGTTTCTCTACGCATCCTGTAGTAAGACTCTTTCTAAAAAAAAAAAAAAGGATAGACTTTATTGAAATCCAGTTTTCTGTGCTAAGCAACAGAAAAATCTCTGTGCTAAACAATAGAAAAATCTCCACAGGAACCAAGACTGCTCTTAAAGGTTTTATAATAAGAAGTAAAGAGGAAGATGTAGCTGTTAAGATGTTTGCTAGTCTCCTCCTAGATTTTGACCTCCTTGCATAGGCACTATCATAGTTTCACATGTTTTTATTTCTCATAGTTGTAGCCTGAATACGTATAAATACATTGAAATGTTAATGGCGTAAGGAATTATACTTCCAAACATAGACAGATTGGTATATGGTATATGCCTTCATACAAAACCTCTGCAAACCACATGGTCCATGGCAATGAATCTGATTCCTCTGGGCAAGGGCTGTGATCTGGTTTTAGTTCTGTTACTAACTAGCTCTGTGGTCTTGGACAAGCATTTTTATTTCTCTGGTCTGTGACTTTCTTCTCTGCAATTGAGGTCAGTATGCCAAAAGTTTGCTAAATTACTGTGTGCTAGTCTTGAATCCAGACCCTGAGACCTAAAGGTTAAATAGGACACAGGACTTGCCTTCCAAAACCACCTCTCAAAAGGAGAGATAGACCAGAATATCCTGAATTATAATATGACAAATGCAAGAATTTTACTGCAAGGAACACAGAGTAGGACATGTTTTATTTATTTATCTTTTTGTTTATTTACATTTGCTATAGGGTATATGTTCTCTCTGGAGACGGAGAGGAGAGGAAGTGAGACAGCACCCCTGGGGGGATGGCCATGCTGCAATCCTGTCTCTTCCATTTTCCTCTTGGAATTTTGGGCATTCACCCACACATTTGTCCTTGGTGTGTTTTTCAAGTCCCAGGATCTGGGAGTAGAATTGCGTAGTTGGTTCTGTGTGATCCAGCTGCCTTAACTACCATGTCATCGGCTGGTTTATGGTGGGTTGTTTTGGGGTAGGTAAATCTTTATTATTACATAAAAATGTAATATAATTATTAATTCTAGAACACGATTTAGAGATTATGCCATAAAAAGTTTTGCCACTGCACAAACACATGAAGCAAGTGCCGTCAATGTCCTAAAAGTCCATAGACCTTAGAGATCAGATGGTTCATCCTTTGTTGAGATAACAGCTCAGAAGGGTGTTCCTCAGACTGTCTTTGGGCACATGTTGGTATAAGGCACTGCATTCGATGTATTATTAGACTCAATTGCTCATCTCCTCATCCCTTCTTGCCATGACTATTTTGTTTTGTTTTGTTTTGGTTTATGTTTTAATCTGAAAAACAGATAATCAGAGTAGCCTACTGGAAGAGAAAATGCCTAAGCAGAGGTTTGCATGGAGATAGCAGTTGTTAGAAGCACAAAACTGAATTGAAGGCGTTAGGTGGTGGAAATATCACCAGTGCACGCTAGGTAAAGACATAGCATGTGTAAAGGGGGAAAAAAAGACATGGTGTTTCCTGATGAGAGAAGAAGGAGGGAAATTAGGTTGAGAGCTTCATGAGGGTGAGGATATTGTTTTATGCACTAACAAATCTCTAGCTCTAGGATAAGACCTGGGTGACCTACAGAAATGGCATGATAGCAAATGTGGATGTTGTCCTCTGTAGAGCCAAGGGCCACATTAAAATGCAGTTACTGTACTGTTTTGATTATTTGTCTTAAAAGCCCTTAGAAGGCCTTCAGTCGACACCTGACAATAGAATAATTGATTCAAGCCCGAAGCACTGTGTGAAACCTTTATAGCTGGTCTGACTTGGCACTGCCCACACCTATGGATCATGAACTTAACATGCCTCCTTTGTTTGAGGAGCAGCAAAAGTCAGACGGATTAATGCTGATCATCATTCCGGGAAGTAGGATAGTGAAACCAACACAGTCACTACAAGGGACTCAACCGGGTCTCATGAGGAGGAGGAAAAATGTTAGGGGAAGATTCATTGGAGGTTAAATAACATCCCATATACTATAATGAGGACCTGAGCCAACGCAGATACCTGTGGTTAAAGAAAATCACAGCTCCTACACAACCAGCACAATTGTGGGCGTAGGGGACCTTCCTGCTTCATTATTCTGAGGAATAGCATTATCAGGGAATTGCAAAGATTTGAGCTTCAAAATCAATATGTGCTGAGAATTACACGGCAGGACAGTCAGGAACTATAATACTTTGAACACTGTTTTTACAGTCAATTGTAAAAAAAGTCCATGAATTCAAATTCAAGGACAGGTTTTCAGCACTGGCCCTTGTTAGCTGATATATTTATGTGCTTGTTCCCTTTCTTTCTTCCTTTCTTCCTTTCTTTCTTTCTTTCTTTCTTTCTTTCTTTCTTTCTCTCCCTCTTTCTTTCTTTCTTTCTTTCTTTCTTTCTTTCTTTCTTTCTTTCTTTCTCTCCCTCTTTCTTTCTTTCTTTCTTTCTTTCTTCCTTTCTTTTAGCAGCATTTAATGAGTGTGTACTGTTTGCTAAGCACTGTTCTAGTTCTGCGGTAGATTCAATGCTATGGATTCTGCCCCTAAAGAAAAATGCAACTGTGTTAGGGTAATTCTAGTCACTTTCAGCCAAACTATGTCACCATTCAAATAAAATTGGAGTTAATTCCTTGCTCATTTAACATTACTGACTAGGTGAACTGATTGGTGGGCATCTCTTTTCCCAGCAGTCATTCAGGAACAAAAACTGAAGGAGGCTCCACCAATTTTTACAAGGAGCTTTCAAGCAGCTCCCTGGGGCTGGTTTCCATTCTAGCCAACTAGAAGGGAGAAGGGGCAAAGAAAAGCATCCTTTATGAGCCAGGCCTAAAAATGGCACCCATCATTTTGGCTCATATAACATGGGCTAGAACCAGTCACAAGCCTTGACCAAATGCAAGGTAAGCTGGGAAATGTAGCCTAGTTGTGTGTTCCAGAGGATGAGTTATGAACCTAGGGATTTGGGGGCCACCCTGCAGTCTCCTCCTTAATAAGCTTCTACAGAAAATAAGGTTCAAAATTCATGACAATACAAGAGAGCTCTATGTAAGTTTATAAACTACTATATGATAAATCTCTTACTTTATAAGTCTGCATCAATTAGGGTGTTATGTCCAATAGAATAATTTGTTAAAAATTTGATTAGTGTATGTTTGCTCACTGGAGAGAAACACAGAGACAAAAAGTATCTTCCAGGAAGGACAGCCCTACCACTGTCCCTTCTGCATTCTCCTCTGTGAACTCTAAACATGCTTACTCACACACCTAGGGTGTTTTTCAAGCCACTGGGTCTGGGACTTGAACCACATAGTGAGTCAAGTTAGATCCAGCCACCTTAACCACCGTGCCGCTGGCATCCCACATCCTCCAAATAATTTGATGAGTTATTTATTAGTATCCTCATCTTACAGAAGAAAAAATGGAGACTTTGGGTGTCTTAGGAAATGTTTGATGGTATTTATTTGAAACCACTGTTAGACAGTGAAGGGAGGGGTTGGTGTATTCCCTTTCCCGATTCGCAGGATAACTAATGTCATTTTCACTCATCAAGAGTAACAGTGCAATAGATATGATCCCGTGCTTCTCAAGGCAGAATTTTCTATTGGGCTTCAGCTGGGGGTCATTGGTCCTTGTTCTAGTCTGCCCCTTCACCATGTTTTCGGTGATGTGTGACTCTCTGATAGATGTCTAGCTGGTGGGCCAGCCTGTAGCCTAGTAGAAAAGGGAGCCGGATCCCATATGGCCAACTGTGGTTCAAGTCCTGGCCTAGGTGGCTTGAAAAACATACCAGGCCAGTGTAGAGTGTGTGTGTCTGTGTGTGTGTGTGTGTGTGTGTGTGTGTGTCTGTCCAAAATTCCAACAAGAGAAACAGAGAAGGAATTGCACCAGGACCATAACCCTTTGGAGGAGGGGTATTTTCTTTCCTTCTTTCTCTCTCTGTTTGTCTCTCTCATTAAAAAAAAAAAAAAAAAAAGACAAAGAAAATTTCATTAAAAAAAAGAAGTGTAACTGGTGATATAAAGCATGGGACAGAGACTCATGTCTCAATCATTTATTTGCTCATCTCTCTATCTTTCTCTCATCTGCACTTGTCCATTCATTCTTTTATCACATTTAATATTTACTGTGCCACCAAACATGCTCAGCACTATAGTATGTGTTTGGAGCGTAAAGATAATGAAATGGTATACCTTGCCTTTGACAATCTCATTGTTCAGACAGGGCAACAGACATGAAGACAGATAATTAAAATGTTAAAAGACGGTAAGCATGGCATGGGACAGAGACTGCAGTAGAATAAAGAAGTAGGAGAGCTATCTTTGCCAGAGAGCTGTCCAAGATTGGATGCACAAAGAGAATAGGTGGGTTTGGGAAAATGAGAAGTTCTCCCAGATTATAGCAGCAACAAATAGAACATTCCAGATAGAAGAAATCACACAAATAAAAGAAAGGAGAAGTATGAGGGCAGAATATGTTAAAGAATTGTTATATATTTAAAAAAAAAAAAAGTTAAGTGGCAGTTGCCTGTGCCGAATAGTGCAGATGTAGGTGCACTGGTCCTCAGTGTTCTAGAAGCCATGATGTCCCCAAGGCCGATGTCCCAGCTGGCTGCCACCATGATAGCTAGGGCTCTTGTTCAGTCAGTCTGTGCCCTTGGCGCATGTGGCAGCTACCATCGACTCTGCTCATTTGGTGGGGTAGGCTAATGCCAGGTCACGTCTGCCCCCAGTAGAGAGCTCCAGAGACCCAGGTGAAGAAAGGAACTAATCAAAAACTGCCTCCTCCAGCAGGCAAGTCTGCCATGCAAATACGAGTCCAAAAATTCCGAATCTGAGCAGATGAAAGAACAGTGGAGAGAGCAAAAAACAGGGTAGGCTGGAAGGTAGGGAGTCAAGACTTTGGTTTCAAACCTGGTTAACTCTCTTCTTTCCATTCCTGCCACTCTTCCTCCCCTTCGTAACACACGTACACACATACACACACACACACACACACACACACACACACACAATCTATGTGAATTTTGCTGCTGGATATTCAGTTGCTGGTTGGCTTAGTTAGGACAAGACAAAAGCAGAGAGTTGGAGGGCATTGGGAAAGACTACAGTCCCATAGGTTAATGCACATGTTACTGTGTGGGAGGGATGTGCCATTAACCACTCATCCTCTATGGACTTCTTTCAAGTATAGCTCAGCGTTTTTACATTCACAGGATTTTAGGGACCACTCATGATTCCACCAAATAAGACAGTCCTTAAAAATGATTAAAATAAAAATCGTGACAATAAACATGGTACATATTGATCCATCATGTCTGATCAATCCTATCTTTTCCATTTAGCCCGGAGGATAATTAGTGCTGTGATTAGGCGTGATGGCTCACACATAAACTGGAGTAAATCAGTCAGTGGAAACCTCAGAGCACCCACTTCAGGACCCTCTAGCAGCTGGTAACAGCCCATTTCAAGTCAATTCAACAGCTATTTATTGAGTATCTACTAAGTACACGAATTGTGCTACCAGAATTACAGTGATCAAAGGATACTGATCTAAAATTGCCCTCCTTGAAATTTTTCCAGTTGGTTTATTGTGCTTAGAATCATGGCTCTAGGGAATGACAAATGGAGACTGTCTAAAAACATAGCTCTGTTTAAATGTGTTTTGAAATGCTTAGAGAACAAGGGTTTGGGTTCTTTGATAAATAAAAAGCAGCTTCAAATTTTGCTTGAAAAATGGCAAGTAGGTTATGATCTTGAGTATTTACTAGTAAATATTAGGATTTCTAATAGAAAGTGACTTTTAAAACTTAGAAAGAGTAGAGGGAAAATCTCAAGTAAAGGGAAAATGTATATGTTATAAAACAACCAGCAAAGAATTATATGCAGACTAAGGCATAATGTGTAAGTTGCCACCGTGGGGGTGCATGTGGTTTTTCCCCTCCCCTTGTTTCTGTGTTTTCCTTGAGAAATGAACATAAGGAAATAGGAAGTCCCGTAGGTTCTGATACAACACAGGTTCTGAGCACTTTCTTTCAAAATCCAGGTGCCCCTGATGGTCCTACTTACCCCCTATTGGTAACCCCTTTCCTCCACCCTTCCTAAGTCAAGAGTCTTGATACTTTTTCTCCTCCAGAAGAGTTTCTTTGTCTCATTTCCTCTTTGTCCAAGGAGTGACCTTCATGACCCTTTAGCCCAGAGTTAGAAGATTAAAGGTGGAAGAAAAACACCTACAAATGCTTTTGTCACCATGATGTTCTGAATCCCCAGGGAAGAAAACTGTAAAGATGCTTTTAAACTCTTTAGAAAAAGTTCAGGGTAAGTTGAAGAGCTTCCCTCTCCCCTCCCCTCTCCTGGACCTTGGAGTTGGCTTGTAAAATCTACTGTAGCTTTAACAACGTCAACCATAAACCTCTAACCATTTACTTGTGATCTCTTTTCATATGTAGTAACTAAAGAAAAGATAAACTAGCTCCCTCAAAACTAAAACTATTTGGTTGTCCTAACTCAAGCAGACTCTTCCATGAGATGTCCCAAGACTTTAATGTAAAATTGAGAGATCAGAGTAGGGAAAATTACTTGACTGTAATTGAAGACATTAACAAATAGTGTCCATAGAGCCGTTGGAAATCTGGGCTTTCCATTAGCAGGCATCAGAATGATGATACACATGGGGTCTAGAGACAGAAGTGTAAGCAACACATACTTGAAGCCAGTAGGTCAGAGTAATAAACGTTGTGGCATCCCATACATGTCAGAACTCACGTAATGGCTCACAGACAGGGAAATAAGCTCTTAACTCCCAGGACAGGATCTGGTAAGAACTAGACTCAGAAGGTCTAGATTCCCTGTCAGAGGTTAGATTCCCACTTCAGATGAAGAATATTGTCCAGCTATAAACCAACATTACAGTATAGTGACATGTGGGCCAGTTCCACAGAAGAATACCAACTCAGCTATCACTCGGATGTCTAGACCCCACTGTAAGCCCAACAAATACCAGGTCTATGGCAACATGGCCACTTCTAGGCCCAACTTGCTAGTGAGGCTGATGATCTCTTTCCTGCTCAGGTGGGGAAGGTTTAAATTGATAGGCTGGAACCTGGTTATTTTATATCAAAGTTCCAATGTCTCATTTAGAGAGGAAAGAGAGAAGGGGGAGGCTGGCAAAGGTCATAGGATATAGCAGTGTATGTCTTATTTATCTTTAGTCTTCCTTTCTTCTGCAGTTACACTCGATCTTTAGATATCTCCTTTTTGGCTGTTGTGCAACAGAGATTAGAACTGTGTTGATTGGTAGTTGACAAGAAAAAAAAGCAGCTAAGCTTAATAATCAACATACATTTATTGAGCACCTGATCTATGCCAGGAATATTGCTAAGTGCTGGAGTTATTATGACAGATAAGTCAATCTCTGCCAGATTTGGCATTCCAACCCAAGTATTTTTTCTTCCATATCCACTCTGCTGGTGGATGTATATATAGTGCAGATATATGCAAATGTAACTATTATCCATTATTTGGTATAACCAGATGTGCATAACTAGAAAAATCTAACCAGTGCTTGCAAAAGGAGAGATCTACATTTTTCTTAAATAGGTCCCTTCCAAGAACAAGGGTAAATCCCAGAGGGAAGGTTGATATAATTAACCAAGCATTGATAGTAAGAGTATTCCTTGTGGTTTAATCATATAAGTTGAAACTGCAATAGTAAGCTCAATTTAATGACTAAAATTTTAATTTCCGTAGTAGTAGCATATCCATCCTTCATGTTCCAAGCCCAGCCTCTTTAACTCATTCTAGCTCATGTTCATCATTCTTGTCTGTCTTAGTTAGCCATAAAAATGGGGGCAGTATTGTGTAATAGAAGTAACACTGGATATATTCCTGGTCAGCTAAGTCCAGCTGCTGCTCCTTGTGGTCAGTGAACTGAGAGGCAGGGGCTGGAGAAAGAGGGAGTTTATTTCTGTAACCTGTTACAGGGAGACAGTCAGTAAGCACCCTTAAATGGTCTTGAAAAGCTCAACATTTCTCACTATTTATAGGTACAAGGTACAAGCACATGTAAATCATCCCTCACTGCAATCAATGAGAGTCAATCACTTTCCCGAATAATCATCCTGATTCTTTCAAATACCCATTCCTGGTTTCTCATCTGACCTTCCTCAAACAGATCTCCCTGTGAATCAGCACTTGGTCAGATTCTTCTCATCAGAGGCCTTTCTTAAATTCAAAACGGCTGCTAAACTTCAAGCTGACCCGCCTCGGGTACACAGGCAGACCAGAGTTTGAGTTTCGGTGCCTCCAATGACTTTTCTGACTTTGGCCAAGTTAACATTTTCTGAGCCTTGGTTATCCTCATGTATAATGTGGGGAAAACAATACTGGCATTTTAAGATTGGTGTGTCCAGTCCGATGATGTATGAAGGGTGCTCAGTACTTCAACTGTGTTTATTAAACACCTAGTAAAGTGTATGACTAGAGCATAGATGATTAATGAATGTGAGCAGTAAAGCCATTATTTAATGTATATTTTATTTTATCCCGTTCCATTTCATCTATTGAAGCATATAATTATTTGTTTTCTTACATTTCAGTGCATGTTTTAAAAATATTTCTTCTTTCTAATCTGAGTGTCAACTCCTTAGGGAAGTGTCTTTTTTCCTTATTTTTATCTGCTTGCTTTTCTTTTGCCCCAGGTCTCATCTTGGTGCTTGGGGAATTAGGAAGTGGTTAGCAAATAGTAATATATTGTGCCTTGCTTCTTTCCTGTCACCAATTAGCAAATACTTGTCATCATTGTGTCTAAGCTTAGTGTGGTTAGATGGGAAGTGTGCATTAGACGATTGAAATGTGAAATGAGTAATGGTTCAATTCAAAATAATCAAGGTCAAGAGAAAAGTAAAGCTTCTTCCTCCAGGATAAAGGCTGTTTTCTTTTTCATCTGTGAATTCCCAGTGCAGGGATGGGCTCACACCAGGGGCTCCTTAAAAGTTTGTTGGTTGGATGGATGGGTAAATTAATTAGTGAACTGACAAATGACCTGACAGATAGTAAGAGTCTGTGTGAATCAGAAGGCAGAGAATTTATTAGTGAAGTGGAGTGTTTTGATTTTTTTCTTAAGAGGAATGTAATTAATTGATATGGGTTTTTTTTCAAAATGAAATAATCTTTTGGGTAAATAAAAGAGAAAGTAATTCTC
>NW_006159640.1:378772-395479 GCF_000334495.1 Tupaia belangeri chinensis
GCAGGAATCACAGAACAGGCAAAAGTCCAGAGGGTGGAAATGCTTTGTGGTTTTAAGGACTGGCAGAGAGAGGTCTAACTAAAATAGAGCTTGGAATGGGAAAGGCCAGCCCCAGGGCAGGGAGGTAGGCAGGTTATACCATGTTCCCCTCTGCCCAAGTCAGCTAGACATTGTTTATTTAATAGATAGGTAACCATGTGCTGTTTGCCAGGCCCCATTCTAGGCAGTGGAGATACTGCAGTGAATAAGAGAGACATCTTCCTTTTCAAAAAGACAAATTCTAAATGGTAAAACAAATTAGTAGTAAGATTCTTTTGTATGGTACTAAGTACTGGGAAGAAAATCAAACTGTAATAGATAAAAGATGGCTGTTGGAGGGGGTGAACTCTTGTAGATGGGAGAGACAGGAGTCATTTCTGGAGAGGTGACATCTGTGTGGTGACCTAAATAACAAGGGTCCTAATAGGTGAATATCTGAATGAAAGTCTGTTTGGAACAAAGGACTGTCTATTGCCAAAAGGTCACATGGTGAATATGAGCTGGGTGATCTTGCATGAGGAAGGGAAAAGTGTGTCCAGGATTTCTGGGAAAAGCAGTTTCCAAACCCAAACTGGGGATATAGAATCAAATAATTTGTTTTCTCCTATAATTCTACATGGATTTATAGATAGGGACCAGTGGTTGGCATCATGGCTAAGGTGGTGGATCCTACATAGCCAGCTGTGCAGTTTGAATCCCAGACCCAGCAAATTGAAAAACATGCCAGGTACGTGTGCATGCATAAAATCCTGAGAGGAGAATAAAGGAGAAGGGATTATGGCATGGCTATCTCCTTGTGGGAGAGGGGCTGTTTTCTCACCAGGCTCCCCCAATCTTCTCCCCACCTCCGTCTGTCTTTCTCTGGTAAGCACAACTAAAAGAAGGGAATAAAAAAGGATTTATAGACAGAAATTTTATTAAATCACAAAAATTAAATCTCAATATCCCAGAAATTAACATTTTTGGATACTCAACTTTATAGCTAAGACTGTTACAAGGTGTGTGCATGTGGGTGTACATATATGTGTGTGTATTTTTTTCTCTCTCTCTCCTCCTAAAGCCCCATCCAGAATTCTAGGACTATTTCTGGTCTTTGCACATGGTTCATTGTTCAGTTATATTCCTTATTCTCATTGTGTCTGATGGTGAAGAAGCCCTGGAGGAAGGGAGTGACTAGCACTTAATGTGCAGTCCCTCTTAGGGCACAGGCAGGCGTTCTGGAGGGTGCTGGGATTCTAAGAGTGCCACCAGGGGAGAACATGGGTGGCCTCATTCATCAGTCTTCTGCTTCATCACAAGACTTGCTGACATAATATTGTAAAACAGAGGAATGACTTCATTGGACAGAACAGACTTCAGAGTCTAGGAATACGGGTTCCTGTGGTCACTGTCTTCTTAATTTTTTAGAGAACTTTTTGCTCTAGGGCATGTGTGCTCGCCAGATAGATGGGGAGAGAAAGAGACAGAAAGTGAGAAATCACTCCCCAGAGGGGATGACCATACCACAATCCTTTCTCTTCCATTCCTCTCTCAGGATCTTGGGCACACACACACACACATGTGCCTGGTGTGAATTATAAGCTGCATGGTCTGGGACTCAAACCATGGTCAACCACACGGGAGTCCAGCAACATAACCATTTTGCCATCTGCTGGCCCCCTGTTGTCTTCTTATCTATATAACTAAGTGATTAAAACTGACCTTGGAACTCCACTCTAGGGTTCTGTGGTGCACACAACTGACTGTTTAAATTTGGAAGCTAACCCTGCAACCTCTTGTTACATTCCTCTTAATCAGTGGCCCCTGGACATCAGAGGCACCTGGAGGGCTTGCTAAAGCAGAGGGCTGGCTTCGCTCCTAGAGTGTCTCATCAGTAGTCTGTACCAGGATGGAGAATTCACATTTCTTTTTTTAAGATTGATTGATTAATCATTTGACCACATTTCTAACACCTTCCTGGGGAATGCTGATGCTGTGGGCCAGTGGCCCACTCGTAGAGAACCACTGCTGAGTGCTATGGCCATGGCTTCTTGGTCTAGAAACACATTTTCTTGTTCCCACACCCCCACTGGTTTCTCAAGACCAGAGAGCCAAGACCTGGCATTTAGTGCCCCCTCACTAGGTCAGGGCTGTACTTTCTCTATTTCTGTCCCACCACTTCTCTCAACTCACCTCCTCTGAACTACTCTGTCATCCATGTACATGTTCCCAGGAGTCATCACCGCTTTGTCTTCCTTGTGCTTTGAAATACCTGCTTTTCCATTCATTGTCTTATGTCCACATCCAATTGATGCTTTAAGATCTCCGTATAATTCATTTTTATAGTGGTGCAGGGTATTTTTCTTACAAAGGATAGGCAGATTTTTAAATCGATCAAGTTTTCAAATGTAACTCTACCTCTTAGAAGTGTTGTATCTTTTTTGGTATTTTTTTTTTATTATTATCCTAACCTTTTTATATTACATTGAATCACATATGTCTTTACAATGCCTAACATTTCTTTTTCCAGCATGATTAAAATGCGTATCACTCAAGACACAGACATTACTATCCATATCGTCATCATCAAATAGCTTTTCATCATTTTTTAGATGATGATGATGATGATGATGATTTATTCTCACTATTTTTTAAAACATTCACTCACTATATATCATTTGGCTTTTATAAAGAATTTACCCAACATGAAATATTTCTCAGACCAGTCCAGTTGAGAATACTATACATGTGATCATCAACAAGTAATTAACCATTTCTGTGTCTCACTAAGAAGCTTTGTATCTTTTAACAGTTGGGGTCACTCTCTGAGCCTTTATTTCCCCTTACATAAATGAGAATGATGATTTAACATTTAGGAGGCTGTTGTTGGGATCTAACCCATCAGTGCACGAGCATACATTTCATAAACCATGAAGTGCTGTTCGACACTAGTTATTTTGGTTATAATTTTGCTTAGAGTATTTCTTATAGTCAAGGATATTAGAGAATTTATAATTAATGTCTTTGCTTAGCTAGTTAGCAGTAGAAAATGGGACTGACATTCTGAGAGAGAAAGAAAATCCATTTCTTTGCGTAGAGGCCTATGCTGAAAAGAAGTAAACAAATTCTTTTGGATGAATGATAAAGGTAGCAGGGATCATTTATTTTCCTATCTGGCTTACCTCTGGGCTATTAAAAGAGTCTAGGAAGTGGTCTGTGTTTAATTGTAAAGCTTCCCTAAGAAAAGATCAATTGTCTGCCCATGGGGAAAGGTTGCTTTTTATCTGGACAGGGCTTGCTTCATCTCAAAGGTGCTCCTGTGTCAGGTCCCATGCTGGGCACTTTGGACTTACTGAGATGGAAATGACACAGTCCCTGCTCACAGAGAATTCAAATCCAGTGAGTGACAATCAATAAAGGAAGTGTCAGAATTGTCCCTGAAAGGCTCTGTCCCTCTTATCGCAAAAGATTGGAAGAGTAGAGCACACAAGGGGAAAAAAAAGTGGCGATGGAGCATCAGAGGTAATTACATTGGGTCATCAGAAAAGTCATGACATATTTTTGCATAGAAACACATAGAAAAACATATCATGACTTTCTGACAACCTAACAGATCTGTGTTTTTCTGTATAGTAGCTACCAGACTTAAGTGGCTATTGAAACTTAAATTAGGAATTCAGTTCTTCATTTGCACTGGGCACATTTCAAGTACACAAAAGCCTCATGTGGCCAGTGGCTACCACATGAGACAGCACAGACTAGTTCCATCCTCACAGAGAGTTCTGCAGGGTAGCCCTGTGACTCCTGCTCCTCTGAATTTTCTAGTAAGATCCAAGGGCCTGGCAGGGCCAATGACATCAGTCACTACTAGCTCTTTGCCTTATCAATTTGATTCCCTCTGTCCTGAAATCAGGGTGAAGCATTCTAGAAGAAAATCAGTCATTGGCTTTCTGTGCACCTCGGGGAGACCTAGCATAGCATGACATAAAAGCACTTTGTGATTTGTTCTTCCTATACCATCCTCCTCCTGGTCCCATGCCCCATGTGTGCTACTGGTTTATTGAATTCACCCCTTCTCAGTCATGCGCTGTAGTTTATTCTTCTAGCCCCTTGCCCAAAATGCACCCCATGCATCTCAACTCTTACTACCTACACTGTCTGTGCTTGCCTTTCAGGGCCCTGGTTAATTGATGTCTACAGAAAGTCAGCTCTTTCTTTCCCTGTGTTCTTACAACTCTTCTGTAGTATTTTCCATGTCCTATAGTAATGATCTATTTCCATGTCTCTTCTCAACTCATTGTGAGCTTCTGGAGGCCAAAATCTTGACTTGGTCTACTTTAATTCTCCTCTTTGTGGTAAAGGAGAAAGTTGAAAGTTACATGTTTAGTAAATGGATTTCTCCTTAAATGAATGAATTTATATGCAAGTGGGTGAATGAATGAATGACAAACTAGTATCCCCAGGCCAATCTAGGATTAAGGGTCTTTGTAAAGGCCTTTAGATTCCTAGTCCAATTCTGCTCTCTACTTTCTTTAAGACCTAATAAATACCTTTGAACTCAAGATGTTGCCCTAGATAACAGGGCACCACACCCAATTATGAGTTAATCATTTTAAGAATAATGTAGGTCAAGAGATAAGGAGACACACTGGTTTCTATTTAGACAGATGTTGCTAACAGGCTCTGTGTGTACTCCTAATGAAGTGGGCCATAAATTCTGAGCTGTGTGCACAGTGACAAGGTGGGATGCTTGCATTGTGATGAGCCTACATTATTCTGTGAGTTTAGTGTCAAGGGGATTAAAATGCAAGCCATTAAATTGTGCTTACTGTGGTGGATGCAGCAGAGGTGAGTCAGCCTTGCATAAGGAGTTTGTTTTTTGAAGGTTTTGAATAGAGAGTGTAAGACTAGGGAGTATGGCAGATTTAAGTTTGAGCTTTGACTCTGCTCTTGCTAGTGAGGGACACTGAGTAAGTTACTTGAACCTGAACTTTCTCACCTAGAAAACACAGATGATAGTATCTTATGTATCTCACATGGATACTGTGATGCTTAAGTGGGATGACACACAACCGTAAACACTGAAACCATAAACACTTCAGAAAGAAGAGAGCTAATGGATATCAGGCACCTTCTGTGGACCAAGCCCTATGCTAGGCCTGTTGTATACATTATCTCATTTAATCCTTATCACAATCCTTACTATGTAAATGTTGCCATTACTACAAAATAACTTCTCCTGTTTCAGATCCAGCTATCAGTTTCTGAGTATCAACTTTTAGATCATCAGAAAAGTCATGACATATTTTCCTATGCAAAAATGCACCATGACTTTTCCAACTACCCCATGTATACCAGACATTATGACATTCACAGTTTGACTTTCATAAATCCTCACAAAACTTCTAAACAACATAATAATGTCCTCCGTTTTACTTAGGTTGATAGAGAAGCTGGAGGGGTTAAGTAAGAGCACACAGAGGATAAATGGCTGAATGGGTAGCCCACCACATGTTACAACTAAAATTCCTAGACTGTTTCCACTCGTTTTCTTGGCTATAGCTCTGTGCTAAACCAAATTTCTAAAGTAGCCTGCAAACAGTGTGTTATGACCTAATTCCTAAAATCTGTGAACATGGTGAGAGATCAGTCCAGTGACCCAGTTAGTTATATGGCACAATTTACCTTAAAATAGAGAGATTATCCAAGTGGGTTTTATCTAATCACATGAGTCCTTCAAAATAGAGAGACTTTACAGACTGGTAGCAGAAGTCAGAGAGATTCCAAGCAAAGGAGAGTCAGTATGCCCTTATTGACTGGAAAATGGAGGAGCCATGTTAGCAGGAGTGTGGGCAGCCTTTGGGAGCAATGAGTGGCCCCCATCTGACAGTCTTCAGGGAATGAGGACTGCTGTCCTATAGTCAAAAGGAACTAAATTCTTTGTTTTCAATGTAATGTATTATTATTATATTTTAAATTTTTGCTATAGAGCACCTGTGCTCATGAGAGAGAGAGAGCGTGCGTGAGCGAGCGCAAGCCAGCAAGCCTCCAGGTCCAGGTCCAAGACTCAAACCACAGTCAGCCATGTAGGAGTCCAGCACCTTAACCACCTCACCACCTACTGGCCACTCAAGGAACTGAATAAACAACAACCAGAATGAACCTGAGAGTAGATTCTTCACCAGAGCCTCCAGATGAGAGCCCAGTGTGCCAACATCTGGAGTTTGGCTAGTGAGACCTGAGCATAGAATCCAGTTAAGTCTTCCTGGATTTCTAAATACTGAATTGGGAAATAATAACTAGGTGTTGTGTTAAGTTGCTAAATCTGTGTTGACTTATTACATGGCAATAGGAAAATAATGCAAATGCTTGGTATTAGCTTATGTCAGTTATTAACACCTACCTGGTAAGGTTATTTTATGAATGGCATGGGAAAGAGAAAACAAACCTCTAAAGCAGAATTCTTGACACTTAGAAGCAGTTATAAAGCTATTAGCTCATACTTCGGTTATCATGATCTTTTCATAAGTAAGGAAACTGAGACTCTAAAAGGTTCAATAACTCGCCCAAGCCCTTAGGACCAGTGAGAGTCAGGGAGAGAGTAGTCACCAAGAGCTGCCTGTTTTTGAACATGCCACTTTCTGCCTGTAGATTAGTGCTTCTCACGCAGGAATGTCCACTGAAGTTTTCACTAGAATTTGTTAAAACAGGGATTTCTGTGTCCCTATCACAGTCATTGTTATGGTTGAAGGGTTTTTATTTTTATTTTTAAGAATTATTTACTTTTATTTATTATTTTTAAAATTTGCTATAGGGCACATGGACTCATCAGAAAAAGACAGAAGCAGAGAGACAGAGAGAGAGAGAAAAGGGAAGGAGGGGGAAAGAAGCAAAGGGGACGAAGGGAGGGAGAGGGAAAGTGAGAAAACAAACCACCAGGTCTGAGGATCAAACCCCGCAGCTGGCCACATGGGAGTCTAGCACCTTAACCATCACACCACCTGCTAGCCCCGATGGTCACAGGTTTTGAGTGGTCTTAGGTAAGTATATTTTTTAAAACGTCATTTATCCTTCTAATGTACATAAATGTGTTGGGTCATCAGAGAAGTCACAGCACAATGACCCAGTATTTAGCTACGGAGTCGCTGCATTAGACTGCAAACTCAAGTCAAAAGTGTTCTTCCTCTGTATTTCCTTTTCATTTTTATTTATTTATTTTTCCAAAGAGAAAGAGAAGAGAATGAGAGGGGCACCCAACACAGTTCCTTCACCATAATCCACCCCCCATTCTAAACCAGCATAAGTGTGTCTGCTCAGGGTGCTCAGGGAAGGTCTGGGTGCAAACCAAAGCCTGTTCCCATTTGGGTCCAATTGTATTACCTCTGTGTTACTCCCTGTATGCCAGAAATATTCTTTTATTTTTAATAATTATTTTATGTAACTTATTTATTTATTTATTTAATTTATTTATTTATATTTGACTAGATAGGGACAGAGCGAGAGAAGGAAAGTGAGAAAGACGCCGCCAGGTCTGGGACTCGAACCGTTGTTGACCGTGTGGGAGTCCAGTGCCCTTAACCACCATGCCACCTGCCAGCCCCAATATTCTTCATCATATCTGTTCCCACAGCAGGGCTGGTACCTGCCTCTAGGTGGTCCATTACAATTGGTTACATGAAGCAAAATTGGATAGTACTTCTTGATTCTTTGTTTTAAAGATTCTTTAGATGGATTGCTGTCCCTTTATCATTTCTACTGCAGCCCCACTGACCTTTAAGTGGTTGCTGGCAAACAGGCTCCTCTACCTTTCTCCTAAACCATCCCGTTTTGGCAGTAGGCAGAATGAACCCTATAGCTACCATGTGTGACAGCTCTCAGAGCTTATGAATCAGCTCTGCAGCATCCTACCTCCTCATTCCAAGAATATAGTTTCTTTCTTTTCTTAGTCCGTGGAGGAGGCCATGCCACTCACCTGACAGCAGCTAGATTAAAATAAGTCGATTGAGAATAGGAGCAGAAACTAGAAGCTTATGTTGCTTAGATGGGTGACTCCTTCCTGAGTGGGCAGAGCTGTTGGAAAAAGACAGATAAAAGGCAGTGTATAGAAGGAGCAAGGTACAGAGTGGAATCCCAGTGCCGCGTATTGGCACTTAGTTTTCCTTTTCAGCCTCAGGAGTGGGTGCCAGTGTCTTTCTGGTTTTCCTACTCAGCTTTATTTTTAAAACAGTTTCCCTTTCTCAAGGCAGCCCACACAATTCTACCAGTAACATATCATGCAAGGAGAACCTTCAAGGAGAAAAAGGGGGACAAGTGAAATTCCTCAGAAGCATCGGCTGCCTGCTGAACATTTTACTGGACATGGTCATGCTAATGACAGTCCCATTCTAAAAAATTCATATGGCTCCTGCTGTCTTTCCAAAGAAATTGTACTACACTGTCAAATTAGTTTTCCTTGCTTCTGGTGGAGCTGCTGACAATAGAACTGAAGACGAAAAATCTCCATTCTCCGAATGCCAAGCCTTTTGAAATGTCCCTGCTTTCATGGCGCCTAATAAATGTCAGCTCACATGTTGCTCTTCAGATGGGCACCATCTGGTATATCGGAAAGAGCTTTGGATTGAGCGATGGGGAGGAAACTGCCATTTATCAGCTACTTGACTTCTGGGTCTCAGTTTCCTCCTTAAAACTAGGAGAGAGTGTTTGGGTAGTCTCTAAGGATAATTTCTAATCTGTTAGAGGTCAAGGCATATCAGGAATGTAAGTTTATTGAGATGGGAGAGCCATCGGACTTATTTACTGTTGAAGCCACATGGCCTGCCACACTGCTCTATAGGTACTAGTTGCATAGTAGATATTTGCTGTTGTGGGTTTTATGGCAGAGGGCACATGCATGAGAGAGAGAGAGAAACTCCTGCCAAGGGGTCTGATTGCGCCACAATCCCCTTTCTTCTAATTCTCCATCCTGTCAGGTTCCTGGTAGTAAATATTTGTTGAATGAATGAATGAACAAATGAACAAATGTCCATGAAGCTAATGAGAAACCATCACCTAATATTGCTTTATTTTTTTAATGCCCATTCAGAAGGGGTTTGAACAAAGAAAGACATGTGGCCACTGCCTTTGAAGAGTGTATCAGCTGTGGTGGTACAAGAGTAACAATGGATTGCTGTTTTGAGACTTATCAGACCCTAGACTATTCATCGCATTATTAATGTTGCATGTTATATAAAACTCTAGGGTCTAGGCCAGTCCCTGAATTACACGTCCTGATCAGATAGAGGTTGTAATGGCTACTAAGGTGCTGAGAGAGCTCAAAACTCAGAGGCTTACCTCACCTCTCAGGTGTAGTCTGCTAAGAGTTGAAATCTGGGGTGGTCGGCCTAGGCAGTATGGACAGGCTGGGCTCAGCCTGGGTGGTGGAGCAGTAACATGATGCTCTGCAATGCTGGAAGCCATTCAGAGGCTCAGGATTCAGTTCATAGGTTGAGCTGTGCATGCACATGCCCGTGACTCTGGCTGGCTGAGACGCTGGAGGGCTGAGGCATTATGGTGTGAGACCTTGTTTAGGATACCTGCCTTTTTTCCCTCTTACTCTTTCTGTTCTCTCTCTTATGAAAGAAATTCCTAACTTAAAAAAAAAAAAAATAAAGAGAGAGAGAGAGGGAGAGAGACTGTACAGGCCTAGGTGGGTGCTCAGAGCCAGGAGTCAGATACCCAGGAGAAGCAGTGAAAGGAGAAGGGGTTGGAAGCCTGATGTCAGCAGGCACCAGCTGAGCCAGTTGCTGAGGTGCTTCCCAGCTGGAGTCTCCTGCCCAAGTCTTCAGCCTGGAAGTGCCTACCTTTTCTTAAGTGGAGTTTATTTTGTAGGGTGGATGATTTAGATTAGGAGAAAGCATACCTGTCAATGTGAACTTGGAAGTGCGTGCCCTTATTTACCATTTACTAGTACCACACTGCTGAGCTTTGGTTTCTCCGCCTCATGCATGCAATTAGTAATAGTGCCTATTTCCTAGTGGTATTAATGAGAGTGGGATCCGGAGACGTCTGTAAAGCACCCAGCTCTCTGTCTGACACACAGCAGGCAATCAGTCAGTAAACACTTGTTTTGCTTTCTTTTTCTCATCCTAGTCATTCATTAAATATTCATTTAGCACCCAGCGTTGGATAGGCACTGCGCTTGATTTAGGGAATACAGACATGAAAGTGACCGTCTCGTCTCTCATGGAGCTCACAGCTGAGTGAAAGCAGAGGACATCCAGCAGACGGGAAGACAGTAAATGATACTACAGTACAGTTACACAGGAGTCCCCCTTTACTCAGGTTTCATTTTCTACATCTTCAGGTACCTAAGGTCAACCATGGTTTGAAAATAGGTGAGTATAATACAGTAAGGTATATTGAGAGACCAGAAGGTGGTATAGTGGTTAAGGTGGCAGGATATCTTTATGGCTGACCGTGGTTCAAGTTCTAGACCCAGTGACTTAAAAATCATGCAGGTGTGTGTGTGTGTGTGTGTGTCCCAGATCCTGGCAGAATGGAGGAGAAGAGATTGTAGTGTGGCCATCTCCCTGGGATGGGTGGGGGTGATTTCTCTTTCCTTCTGTCTGTCTCTCTCCTCTGTGCAAGTGCACACGTCCTATGGCAAGAACCTAAAAAAAAAAGATATTTTGAGAGTGAGAGATCATATTCACATAAATTTCAGTACAGTATATCATTAAAATAGTTATTAGTTAATGTTGTTAATAGGTCCCTGTATTAAATTCATCAGATACATACAACTGTATCATAGTAATGTATGTATTGGATAAAACACACTGTATTAAGCTGCAGTACCTCTGTGGATTCAGGCATCCCCTAGGGTCTTGGAATATATCCACAATAATTAAGGGGAGACTACTGTGTCTATATTTGATATGCATATGCCCATATCCTAGTGTTAAGGGAGCCAGATCCTACATGGCTCACTGTGGTTCAAATACTGGCCCCCATGGCATGAAAAATACTCTAGGGGTGTGTGTGTGTGTGTGTGTGTGTGTGTGTGTATGTGTGTATTATGCCCTAAATCCCAGCAACATGGAAGATGGAGGAGGAGGGATTGTGGTGTGACCATGATCCAGTAAGTGGTACTTTTTTCCCTCTATCTCACTCTGTCAAGAACACCTACCCTCTGGCAATATAAAAAAAAAAAAAGAAAAGAAAAAAAGAAGAACTATAAATACATGGACCATGGTGTCCAAAAGAGGAAAATGCCCACCTCGGTGTTAGAGAATCAGAGAAAGCATCTGTCCTAACCCAGCCCCACTATTTTGAAGATGCCTATGTTGAACTCACTTTGGGGAAAGAAAAGGTTCTCTGAATTTTGCATGATGTATGAGCTTTTTTCCTTAATTCTTTTTTAAACTTTGTTTTTAAAAATTTTTCAAGAAGGCACATGTACTCACCAGAGAGAGAGAAAGATAGAAAGCACCCCCCTTCCCATGGTGAATGGTCACGCCACAATCCCTTGTGTATTTCTCCCTCCTTTCAACATGTTGGACACCTACACACACATGTGCCTGGCATGTTTTTCAAGCTGTCAGGTTCAGGACTGAAACCATGCAGTAAGTATGTAGGATTCAGCTGCCTTAACCACCACACCACCAGCTGGCCCACCTTTTTAAAATTTTTAATTCTACATTTGAATTACAGGATTCAGGCATGCTTGGTTGATGATCTATTGTAATCAGCAGTTACATTTCCTATGTGTCAATTGTGTGTATCAACTAATTCTAATGACAGCTGACATTTATGGTCACTAATAATAACTCAAATAATTATTAATTAATTTTTTTAATATGACAAGAGTCTTCTAAGCATTTTCATTGATCATCTCTGCCCCAGAGTCTCATAACACAAATGCTTTTATCACCATTTTTAAAAGGTGAATTTAGAAATCTTCAGCAATATCTTGTAAGTCTTATAACTTCAATAATTCTTGCAAGTTAATAATTTAGAGTTTTGAATAAAACCTGGTTTGTCTGGCTTCAAAGCTAATATTCTATATGAGAACATTATGTTACCTCCATAAAATCTCTTTATTTGGAACAGGGAAATAACATGGTTGAGTTTTTTTAGCAGCAAACCCAAAGTAGAAAGTTAGAAATGATGTTTGTTCATTTCTATATAGTCACTTAATTTTAACAATCCTGTTTCCTTTTTAGGATGACATTCTTTTTGAAGACCTGATAAGCACACGCGATACTTTTGTTGTCATTTAATTCATTTAGCAATGTTTACTGCTGTGTTATTTTTTTTTTCCTGAAGGAGTGCTAGTTGTAAACATTTTAGAAAAATTTTTAACTTTTTTTAAACATGTCTCTATTGTTGAAAATAAAACAAATGTTTAAAGCATTTGTTAAAATAAAACAAATGGTTAAAGCACTCTCTGAGTGATAGCTTATACAATTTCAGAGTAGGTGTTAGCTTGCATAAAAAGATAATATAGACACTGTCAGAATGAGAGTTAAAGAGCTCAATTTTAGGTTGCTGGAGAAATCATCTGTAATCATAAGAAAGATTACTTGGGTGTTCACTGAGTTCAGAACTGAAATATGGAAGACGGTGCAATAGCCATATATTTTTCGCATGTTAGGAAGGGGAAATGTATGCTTCAATAAACAAGTCTTGATTACAAAAGCGAAAAAAGAAGATGGTAACTGTGCATAACTCAAACAGGAGCCAGTCTTGCAAATTTCCCTACTGATATTGATTGGGGAGATGGATTTGGGGCATCGTGTCTGGGGCCCTCATTTCAGACAGAGGCCAATTGAAAGGCTTTTCTTTGACGTGATGTGACCCCACAAGGAAAAAATGTAAATTCTACTCTCTGACGAAAGTAATATGATGTTTCCTTTTGATTGGAAGCAGAAACATAATTTTGGGACCAAGTACATGGCCAGATAGTTCTACAGATGGCCACCAGAATGTTGAAAAAGTCTCCCTTGCAACCCAGTAAAACCATCCTGATGTGTTATTGTTGCTGTTTAAATTATGAGTATTTTAAGCATACTGATGATTACAGAGAATAATGTAATAAACAGTGTCCCCACCACCCAGTTTTGGAAACCTTAAAATTTGCTTCAAAGTTTTCTTTTTTAAGAATTAAAATATTATAGATACCAATTTTAGTGTTTTACTCCTTGAGCCTCTTCCATCTCATTTAAAGCAGAAACTAGTATTTTGAGTTTGGTGTTTAACATTTCTTAAAGGTTTTTTTTTTTTAACTTATATTGCATATTACATATCTAAAATAAAATATGCTTTAGGTTATATGTATTTTTAGATGTTACAAAAATGGATTCACACCAAACATGAATATGCTTCTACATTTTGGCGCAACGTTGTTTTTTTAAAGATGTATTCATCTTGCTACAAATAGTTCTGATGTACTCATTTTAATTGCTATAGAGTAGTATGTTAAATGAAAACAACAATTATGTACTCAGTTTTCAGATACTAAGAATTCAGATAATTTTAATATGGGGCTATAGCAGTAAAAAAATTGCTTTAATAAATATCATTTTATCTATCCTTTGTCCATATGTGAGAAAGTGTTTTGCAAGGTGGATAACTAGGAACAGATCACTGGATTCTACTATATATACATCTTTAGCTTTACTAGATACGGTGAAATTATATTGTTAAGTGGGTTTTCCAATTCATATACCCACCAGCAAGGTATGAGCATTACTTACACTCTGTATAAAATACAATTAATTATTTTCCTTGGGGTCCAGCAGGTAGTGTGGTGGTTAAGGCTGTGGACTTCCATGTAGCTGACCTTAGTTTGAGTCCCAGAGTTGACAATTTAAAAATCATGCTGGGCACATGTATGTGCATGCCCAAAATCCCGGGAGGAGAATGAAGGAGAAGGGATTGTGGCATAGCCATGCCCCCAGGGTAGGAGGGTAATTTCTCACTTGCCCTGTCACTCTGTCTCCTGTAAGCATATGTACCCAATGGCAAAAACTTTAAACATTTTTTTCTTTATTGTCAAACTTTATAGCTTTTGCCAATCTGATGGGTAAAGAATGATTTTTCATCTTTGTTTTAATTTACCTTTCTTTAAATACAGTAGAGGTTAGGTTATTTCCATATATTTATTGGCTATTCAGGTTTTGTCTTTTAAATTTCATATCCTTCATCCTATATTCAACTTCAATGGCTTTCTTGTTTCTTACTGATATCTAGCTCTTTGTGTATTGTATATAGTATATAGTAATCCTTATTGGTACTATTACAAATGTTCTGTTTTTGCAGATGAAATAATAGATTCAGTTCAATCCAGATAAAATTCTAACATATGTGGGTGTGTCTGTATGTGTAGCTTAACAGATTCTAAAATGTTTGTCAGAATATAGATCCAAAAATTGTGAAGACTGTTTTGAAGGAGAACCAAGTTATACATTAGACTCCCAGAGGTATTATGAGCATGTACTATTGAGTGGTGCCAGGCACTACTATAGACACTTTAAAATATTAATATGATAGTGGGGGTCAGCAAGTGGCACAGTGGTTATTGGCTGGACTCCCACAGGGCTGACTGTGGTTCAGGTCCTCAACCTGGTAACTTGAAACATGTCAGGTAAGTACATGTGCATGCCCCAAGATCCTGGAAGGAATATGGAGAAGGAATCGCGGCATGGCCATTCCCCCTGGGGGGTGATTTCTTACTTTCCCTCTCAGTCCATCTCTCTCACTCTCTCTGGTGAGCACACATGCCCTAAGGCAAAAACCTCTAAAATACATATATATATACACATACATATATATATGATTAAAGGTTAGAAAATGGTGAAACATTTGAAGAATTCCCTTTAGTTTTTTAAAAATATTTATTTTATCGTATTTATTATTATTTTAATTTACTTCTTTTATTTTTGGAGAGGATTTTGCTATAGGGCATGTGCACTCACCAGAAAGACAGAAAGAGACAGAAAGGCAGAAAGTGAGAAATCACCCACCCCCCCCAGGGAGGATGGCCACGCCACAATCCTCTCTCCTCCATTCTCCTCTCAGGATCTTGGCCATGCATGTACACACACCCAGCGTGAGTTTAAGCCACCAGGTCTGGGACTCGAGCCACAGTCGACTACATGGGAGTCCAGCGACATAGCCATTATGCCAACTGCTGGTCCCCTATGATTTTAATTTGCTATAGAGCATGTACACTCACCAAAGAGAGACAAGGAAAGTGATAAAGCAAGCTTCCATGTCTGGGACTTGAACCATAGTTGTCCATGTGGGAGTCCATGCTATGTGCCAGACCCCCGGAAGCAAATGCTTTTAACAAATGCTTCAGGAAGAAAGATTTCTATTCAAGTTTCAGGTTATGTGGCACCTGAGAACTAATGCTTCTAACCTAACCAACTAATACTTCTAACCCAACCATTCACCATGAGACAGCTGTTTACTCTTTCCACTCACCTGTCGGTATTCTGCCTCAGTATAAGTGGCCCCTTGCTGCTGTTTCTGTGCATTAAGGAGCCACTGCTTCTTTGCTCAATTGTTCTCTGATGTTCCCTCTTTTCCCAGCTTTATTACTCTTTATAGCTTATCATCACATGACATTATTTACGTTGTTTATTGTGTAACTCCCTAATTAGACCATAAGCTCTGTGATGACAGTCTTTTGGGTTCATTCCTGAATCCCCAACCCTAAAAGGGTGCCAGGCATATAATAGATTCTTCTCAAATAATATTTCTTGAATGAATGAGTGAATGAATCTATATTACACTTTAAAATTCTTGTCAGTGTAAAATGGTATATTTCAATTCCACTAAGGCTTGGGATATAAATGTTTATTGTATTTAAAGCGTGAAATGGCTTCTTGGCAGTATGGGTTATGATTAAGAGTATGGGCTTTAGAGTCATATGAAATTGGGTTTAAATCTCAAATCATCTTTGTTCTTGTACTAATTGTTCTTATTCCACTGCTCATTGCCAGTTATTGATGGTGTGAGTGTTTACTTAGCCTTTCTATGCCTGTTTCCTCACTTTTATTCAAATGTATTACCATTCTTAATTAACAAAGAGCTGACTGGCTTCTAGTTGTGTTGGCTATCACTTGGAGGGAGGTAATGCAGGAGAAAACAAGGAACAAGCCAGGAGATAAAGATGGCTCATACCAAAGAGGAAGTAGTAGAAGGATTGGGAAATAATAAACTTCTGCATACGTTTTAAAGATAAATCCCATAGAATTTATTAGGAGACTGTGTCTAGTATATAAGAGAAAGAGCCATCAAGACTTTCCAAGGGTTTGGGCCTGAGACCTTACTGAGAAGGGAAACCTGGAATGAAGAAAAGGTTGGGGGAATTAAGTTTGAGATGTACCTTGGATACCCATATCTAATTGTTGAGTAGGCAGCTCTCTAAAGGCATCTGGGGTTCAGGGAGGAAGTCTCTGCCAGAGACAGACATTTGAGACATTTCATTGTATGGGTGGTATTAAGTCCCTTTAGAATGTATGAGGTTACTTACATAATGAGTATGGGTAAAGAAGAGACTTTTCAGGTCTGAGTTCTGGGGTGTCTCTACATTTAGAAGTTGGGGAGATGAAGAGGAACCAGTGAAGGGAACTTCACTGGTGAGATGAAGAGTGACCAGTGAGGGAGGAGAAATCCAGGAGAATGAGACCAGAAGAAAAGATG
>NW_006159640.1:396076-473507 GCF_000334495.1 Tupaia belangeri chinensis
AACTCTAGGGATTGCTCCTGGCATGTACTTTTCTACCCAAGCCCTTATGACTTCATTTTTATTGAAATTATCTGTGGTCATCTCTTATCCAAGGCCATTTTCTCTTTGAGGGCAGGAACTATGGCTGATACGTCTGTTTGCAGCATGTTTCCCAGCTCCCCCTGATGCTTGATGTTCAAGAAGGCTTTGTGAAATAGAACTGAAGTCAGATAGACCGGGTTCTGTTGCATGCTATGCCCTTAGTAGCATGAATGGGTGGGGAAAGGTAGAACCTGTGATTGCGTTTTAACACCAATTGTCCCACACCATTCTTTACATTTAATTACGATGGTGACTGTTCAGATTTAACACAGACCTGGTAAGTTACGGTTCAGTTCCACTGGTCTGTCTCTACTTCAGACCCCATTGATAAGTCTTGGATATTCCCAAGCTTTTTACACTTCTGTCCAGCTGACTACAAATTTGGAAGCTCTCATGACCCTACTCAAATTGGATAGTTCTCTATAATGCTTCCTGGAACTCAGGAAAGTGCTTCACTTGCAATCACCTTTTTATTATAAAGGATGCAAGTGAAGAGCCAATGAAGATGATCTTGTCATATAGGATGGCAAGATCAGTGGTAGGAGGGCCACAGGAGCCATGTGAGATTGGGTTGTCCTCTAGTACGTGGATATGCTCCCAGAACTTTATCATTCAGAGTTTTTTAAACAGAGATGTCACTATGTAGACATGATTGATTTAATTGTTGGCCATGTGACTGAATCTTCCCAGGGATCAAGGGGACTGGCTGAAAGTTTTAACTCATCACATGGTCGGTCTTTCTGGTGACTGCCTACTCCATCCTAAAGCTCTCTCAGGGCCCTGCCGTGAGTCATTGTGTTAGTGAAACAAATACACTCCTACCACCTAGCGAATTCCAGGGGATTTTGAAGCTCTGCCAGGAATTGGACAAAAAACTAAACACATACACACACATACACACACACGTTAAAACAGGACTAGGGGAAGAAATTGAGCTCCAGACATTTCCCAAGGGAGATGCTGTTCAAAGAAATTCAGGAGACTTTAATGTGACTTAGGCTGGAATTCATGACCAAGGTATACCTGGATATTGGTTGATGGTTGGGGCATGGAGAATGGGAATAAAACAGACTAACAACAGTTAGTTGGCAATATCTTGGCTCAGGAGAGTACAACCTTTTGAAGGAAGCTTCCTGCCAATGCCAAAAAGGGGTTGGAGCAGGCCAGTTCTATTTTCTAGACCAAAAGGTTGATAAAATGTTGTCTGGTGGGCCACAGTCAAGGATGACCATAACACCAGCAGAACTCAGGTAGTGATCAGTGGAGAAGATGGTTAAGATTAAGGGAAATAACATTTACTAAGGATTCAAATCGTGGCAAACTGGACCAGGTTCTTTATGGATTCTGCAACAGTCCTTGAGGTAGCAATTCAGTATTCATTCACATATACTCACTGAATTTCTGTATGTCTAAGTACTGTGTAAGGCACAGGAGATAAGACTGGGAGTAAGCCTGATATGGCACCTGCCCTTAAAGGGACCATTAGTCTTGTTGAGGACCAGGCTGCTTTGAATATACACTGAAGGGAGATACCATTATTAAGAATCAGAGTAGGGGTAACTTACCTAACTTACATAGTAAGGAATGGATTCACAAATTTAATTTGTTTTTCTGACTCTAGCACTAGTTCTTCCTTTAGTGTCACACTGATTAGTTTCAAGAAGCAGAGGGGCAGGAAGGAGAAGGGCTATGGAGCAGGACTTATCAGCCCATGAGGCTCTGACAGAAGGACCAGTTCTGGTCCTGCCCACAGTGGATCATGATTGGTATGTTAACCGCAGGAAGCTGGAGTGTTTATTGAAAAATCTCTGTGTGCCTTGCTAAGTAGGCTGCCCTCTGAGAATCCACTAAAGATATTTCTGCTTGGCTATCACAGTTGTGCCGTAACACCCCAGGTGTTCCTGCAGCATCTGCCTGCCTCTTCCCATGCCGGCTGATGTAGCATGTCTTGGGGTGGGTTTGGCTTCCATCCACACCGCTAACAAGGAGACTGATGCCAAGGTGGACCATTTCCTCTTCTACTTAATTGCATGCATAGCTCTGCTGAGCATACGGACCAGAGACAGTGCTCCAGTCTGGTCACTGGTAGCTTGAAAGGAAGGTAACAGACATGGAGTGACAGCAACATGCTGTCAGTTTCTAAGGCGGCAAGGCAAGTTTCCAACTTTACAGGGAAGGACCTGGGCTGCATGGCCCTGAGAGACACTGTTGTGGACTGAAATGTTGCTATTACCACACAAAGCACCTTTTTCTGTAACCACCCACTGTTTTGAAATCTCTGTTTTTATTTTTAAAAGAGAGTAAAAAAAAATAGATAAAATTGATTCTCCAGGTGGTCACCGAATGTGCTTTTGGAAGCTTCTGCTGTCTGTGACAATGTTTATTCTCTCAGTTTCTGGGTCCCTCTCCCTCTTGCTTCTTTAACAAATGACTGCACTGATCGCATCTCTAAAGAGGACTTGCCATTGGTTTTTGATGAGCTGAAACAGGGCAGACGTTTTGGTGACAAAGGGGAGAATAGTATATGTCATATATGTCAGCTGTTTCTTACAGGAATGTTCAGAGAGCAGGACTCCATGGGGGAAGCAGGGCAAAGAGCTTTAATGCCCAGGAGACAGAAGGTGTGTGCGGTGAGGCAACGGTGTCTAGATTCATTGTCTTACAAGCATCGTCATTACCAGTTCATTGCAAAATTATTTACTTCCTAAGAGAAAACTTAGATGGGATGTAGAGTGATTCCTATCAAAATTCCCATAATGCTTGATTCCTCCATTTCTTAAATGGCGAAGAGGGGAAGTAGAGTTACAACTAGTATGCAAGGAATTTAGCATAATTGCAGTCACACCTGTGACAGTGGGTTGTGGATGTGAGTGTCTTCTCTCTTGTGAGTCTGTAGAAAAGTAAAACGTGCAGACCTGGACTTTACTGATTCTGTGGCATTTCCTTGGGACTGTATCAAAGGCCCTAGCCTAGCTTGCCCCTTTTAGCTGTACCTATTACTGGACCTTTCTTCACACTGCACTCCAGGCATGCTGACCAGTGACTGGCTGTACACCAAGCCTGCTCAGCTCTCTACGGCTAGATTGTGGCACCCAAAGCTTACTCTTCTCCTGTTCCCTGCTCTTAGAGGACTCGGGTTGGTTGAGCCTCCACTGACAGCTGTCTCAGTGACCACCTCCATGCTTGCACTGCCACTGTTTCCTGTTACAACTATTTAAGTCTGTTCTATTGCTAATAATGCCTGAATCTGGAAATTTCTAAAGAATAGAGGTTTATTTAGCTCATGGTTTGGTCAAGGATTTTGTGCTGTCTTCCTGTTGGGAGAAATTTCCCACAATCTCTGAGGTGGTGCCAGGCAAGAACCAGTGTGAATCTGTGTCTGTGTGTGTCTCATCCCCTTTCCTTTAAACCCACCAGGATTCAGTCATGGGGGCTCCATGCCAGTGATCCCAATCCCAATCACCTCCCAAAGGCCTCACGTCTTAACTCCATAGTCAGATTAAGTTTTCATCCTCTTAATCCCATCACAAGAAATTTCTTCACATGCATTTTGGAGGACACAGTCCAACCATGGCAACAACACTTAGGACTGTTACATTGTTCCTCATGCTGATGCTCCTTAGGCTAGGACCACAGCATTCTATCCCTAGTAGCACATTCGTTCCTGTATTTGGAAGGAGGAGGAGAAAGAGGAAAGAAAGGGAGGGAGGTTCAGAGGAATGGGGCAGACAGGCTAAGACTCATTCTCACCTGAGACTCTTGTAGCTTTTTTGACTTGTCTCAAGCAAATTTCTTTACCTCTCAATCCTTTGTTTCTACTGTGAGGGGAGAGAAAAAGGAACAACAATAATAATACTTCCATCATTGAATTGTTGTAAGAGCTGATGAGAGAGCATTTGTAAAAGGCTTAACAATGGCTGGCCCTTGGAAAGTAATAAATTAATGAGAGTTCATGGCCTTTCTCCTAAATGGTAACTCTGGGCAAAGAAAAATGAAAAGGAACTCATATGAAAGAATAAAGAAAAATAATCCATAAGGCTAAAAAAAAATTCAAAGTTTAACTACTGCTCATTTTAGGGTAGACAGTTTCTATTTTATATGAAACAGAGGGTAATATAGTAATAAGAAGATGTGTCTTGGGGCATTTTGTGGCAGGTATGGAAAAGATACCTTTTATTATTATTATAATTATTATTATTATATTTTTCTTGGAGAAAATTCATCACAAATGATGCCTCTTTTTTCTCAGGGCCAAAGTAGGAAGGTGGGGCTATTCTAAGGACAAACTGAATGTTTGTGCATTGTCATTCTCATGGGTCTTATCTCACACTTACTAGCTCAGGAGAGAAAGACAAAGGGATTGTGATGTCTGTAAGTCATGCATACAAGCCCCATGTGTGCTGGTCAGTTTGATTCTGGAGTTTTGACGTCTTGTAAAAGTATCACTAGGCTTGGGTAGAAGAAATGTCTGTGCTGTTACTGATCTGATGACCTTGAGCATGGCTCATAACTTCTCTCTGTCTCAGTTTCCCTGGTTGTACGATGTATATGCTAATAATACCTGCTATTTGATTGCCGGAAAGACCATGCATGACGGGAGAGGAAGTCTTTTGTGAAATCTGTGTGCGGTACTAATGTTAATTATGCATATAGTTGCCACCATTCCAGGTCTCCACTTCAGGCCTCACCCCACCCAGCCCTCTTGGGAATTTTTGTCTTAGATCACAAGATAAAATCATGCCGCTGCATATCTGATTTATGGCTGAGAGCACATATTTTATGGATGCTATTCCACCAGTGTCCTTGGGAAGATCCTCCTGGCTTTTCAGATGGATTATAGCAAGATGATCACAGCGCAGAGCTACCCCTTGGAGGATTTTTGAAACTGCAAAGATCACTATGTCACACACAGCTCCCACTGCATACTTTCCAGTGCTTTCCTTGGCTGAAATCAGAGGCAATATGACTGACAACACTAAGTAAGGACCAGTCCTGTTTAGTCCCAAGTATTTATTCCTTAGCATTTATGTGCAGGCCCTAGACCCTGTTGTAGGCCCTATAAGATCTTCCTATAAGAAGCTTCGAGTATAACCTAGTATACTAACCAATTGCTACCTAACAAATTACCACCAGCTTAGCTGTCTAAGGCAGCACACATTGGTTATCTCATATGTTGGTGGGTCAGGAGCCTCAGCTCAAGCCTCTCTTCATGCTGCAGCCCTTTCTGGATTCTGGGCTGTGCTGCTTCTGGAGCTTGGGTTCCTCTTCCAAGTTCATGTGATTGTTGGTAAAATTTAGTTCCTGTGGTTGCACAGCCGAGGGCCTGTTTTCTTGCTGACTGCCCTCTGTGGGGTTGAACTCAGCTCCTAGAGGTCCCCAAAGTTATTTGTCTCTCTCAAGACCAGCAAGAGAATCTGTCACGCTAATAACACTGGCATGCAAAACAGAGTCTTAAATAATTTTTATAGAGGACAGTAGGTGGTGTGGTGGTTAAGGAACTGGACTCCCACACGGGCAACCACCTTTTGAGTCCTGGACTTGGCAGCTTGCTTTCTCACTTTCTCTCTCTCTCTCTCTTTCTCTGTCTCTGTCCCTGGTGAGCACATGTGCCCTATAGAAAATGAATAATAATATTAAAATTCAATAATTCTTTCTTAAAAAAGTGATAATTTATGTAATCCTGGGAATGACCATCCCATTGTTTTTGCCATTGTCTATTAACTAGAAGAAAGTCCTCGGCTTAAGGGGATGAAAATGATTCAAGGGCATGACATGCTGGGCTCTGAAATAGGTTTTAAAGCACCAATTTGCCTAGCCTGAGCTAGTCTAATTTGGAATGAGAGAAATAAGAACAATATTATGGGTTTCTCATAAAGCCATATTGATTGAATAGAAAAACTAGCTTTCATTCTGGGATAAGCCTTCTATTTCTTTGTGTCGAAGTGCTCCCCACCCCTTCTTCTTGGTCATAAAATCCCAGTCATGGAGATGATATTTTTTTTTTAAATTCTTGATGGGTAAAATACAAAGGTAGCAGTACTATATTGGTCCCTGTGAAGTCTTTTTTCATTTAAATTTTACTAATTCATTAAAAAGTCCTAACTCTAGAATTACTAAAGTATTAGCTCCTAATTACTGTCTGCTTTAGAGGCACGGACTATCTTAAATCAATGTATGATAGAAAAAGGAAACTTTTTTCAATATTAAGGAATTACTTTTCCTTTTTAAGAATTATTTTATTTAACTCTATTTATTTTTTAATTTGATCAAAGAAGGACAGATTGAGAGAGCAAGAGAGAGAAAGAAAGCGAGAAAGCAAATCTCCAGGTCCAGGACTAGAATTGCGGTCAGCTAGGTAGGAAGGAGTTCAGTGACCTTAACCACCATGCCACCTGCCAGCCCCCCCAAAACCTTTAACATGATTCTCCTAGTTATATAAGGTCAAAAATGTTTCTAAATTTTTAATGCATAATAAAGCATGCATGTGTGCATGGGAGAGGAAAAGAAAGACAGAGGCGGATGAGCACTCTCCACAGGGCTTGGTCATGCTGCACTTCCCGTCCTTAAGCCTGCCAAGATCCTAGGTACATGCACACTTACCTGGTGTCTCCTCAGGCTGACTGGGCAGGGGATTTGAACTGTGGCCGGCATATGATTTCCAGCTCTGCAGTCTGGTACGTCACAGAGGCAGAGTTAACCAAGAATATATTTTTTGGATAGGTTTTTGCTATAGAGAGCGTGTACTCGCCAGATAGAGAGAGACAGAGAGACAGAAAGCGAGAAATCACCCCCTAGGGGGGATGGCCATGCCACAATCCCTTCTCCTCCATTCTCCTCTTAGGATCTTGGGCACACACGCACACGTGCCCAATGTGAATTTAAGCCACCAGGTCCGGGACTTGAACCACAGTCAACTACATGGGAGTCCAGCGACATAGCCATTATGCTAACTGCTGGACCTGCCAAGAATATTTTCATCAGTGCTTTCCCTAGCACCCAGAGTTGTAGCCCTGTGACTGTTTAACCTGGCTGGATATGCCCCTCCCCAAAGGTCTGCTGAGTGCCCTCATTCTAATAGAGAGAAAAGGGGTCTCAGGCCCCTACATCCTTTACCTCACCAGTGCTGCCTTGTCAAAACAGCCATTCCTCCTCTCCCACCTGCTTTTGCATCAACTCTTCGTGACACTTACTTTGCTTTCTAGTCACTATGGGCACAGAGCAGATAGGTGCTGCAATGTGGGTTATGGGATATTTAGTCTTTAAGAAGGAAAAATAATTCTGCCCAGGAGCATACACAAGAAAGATAACAAAATGGGTAGAATCTCAAGAGGCAGAGGTAGTGAAGATACAGTGGGCAGATGAAGGTTTTCTAACCAGAGACATCTGTGTGCCTTTGCATGTGCCGAGTCTTCTGCCTTGATTCCTTCCCCCAACCTTGCCCACTGGGGAATACCAGAGTTGACTTCAGAGACAAACCTAAGTTCTTGATAGTAGAGTTCAACTAAGACCTTAGAATGCACTTCAGTGTAGACCTTAAAAGAATGTATTTTTAACTTAAAAGTTCCAGTCTTCAAGGAGCTTTCAGAAGCCAGTTAAGACACTAGGCCATTTAGCTTTGTGATACAATTAATAAGTATGTTAGGAGGAAGCTCAGAGTGATGTCCTCCATTCTGAAAGACAGTTTCTATTCCTAGGGAATTCTTTCAGTGTGTGCTATGTGTGGCAGCCTGCAGAGGCCAGTTTTACAGGCCATGGAACAGGCAGATTCACCCAGAATGTAGGGCTCAGCACGTGGAGGAATTGGAATATCATTGGGATACTAGGGCATGAAGACAGCCCTTGGATGGCCCAGTAAACAGATGCCAGTGAATCAGTGAGTAAAATCTACACAGCGGGATTTCTACTCTCAGGGGGAAAATCAGAAGATGCACTGGTTTTAGAATGAGGAGAACTTGACTAGAAATCTCAGTCCTCCCTTATACCAAGTACTCTGTATCAATTGGTAGTTTCTAAAACCTTCCTGCTAGGGGCCGGCAGGTGGCATGGTGGTTAAGGGCACTGGACTCCCACATGACTGGCCACAGTTCGAGCCTCATACTTGGCGGCTTACTCTCCCTCTCCGTCTCCCTCTCCCTCCCTCTCTGGTCAAATTAAAAATAAATAAATACTAAATAAAGTTAAAAAAAAAACTTACTGCTGTGAGGATAATAAAATATTCTTCAAGGTAACCTTATAAGAAAACTTATGTAAATGTACCTTGTCGACTATGCAGTGGCATATAAACAAGAGGATTGATTATAAATATATTGGGTAAGATTGTCATGTACTTTATTATAGGTATTTCTGAATGTGCCTTTTCTTTCCAAATCCTTGAGGATAAAGGTCTCGCTTGCCTCAACCCATGGCGACAGTCTTATCCAGAGCTAAAATCAGCAATGTGTCATCTGATAACCATGTTTTACTTACATGCAAACTAAAGAGATGGCAATGCCCTAGTCTCCCTGTACCTCCTGGGTCTGGGGTAATGCCATAACCTTAGTAAGCATTGGTGGACTGAGGTTTGTACGTACGTATATGCAGGAATCACTTTTCTTGACTACCCAGCATATTCTAGGTACTGTACTGGAGGGCTTTTATACATCTAACCCTTACAGTAATCTACAGAGAAAACTTTCACTCTACTTTACAGAAGCTGAAGGGATCAGAGAGGGTAAATAAGCTTCCCAAGGTCACACAGCTTGTCAACTGAAGAATAAAACCTCAGTCCACATCTTAGCTTTTTAAAAGTCATCATTGATCCCTTAGCAGCAACTTTAAATGACTACATCAAGCCTATGCAAACAGCACAGGAAATATGTAATAACTGAAAACTGAGTCCAAGATTCTTCTTTTTGGAATTCATTTTAATTAGCTCCTGCTCGGGTCTGACTCATCTGGCTCTCCAGTCAGTTTGAGTCTGCTCTTCAGATCCCAGTGGAATTTCCGCTGGATCTCTTAATGGGCAAGCTGATCACAAAAAGGAGATGGTCTTCCTCCTGCCACCCTGTTCACACACAGCTGCTAGTCAGCTCTGTCCTTGTCCAAAGGAGGACTTCTTTCTGAAATGCATGGACCTTGCATGGCACTGAGCTCAATTTGCAGAGAAGAATAAAAGGGGGTAAGAAGCCAAGTGCCCGCCTAGGTCCAATTGGGGAGGAACACGGGCAACGAAAGGAGCAATTTTTTACTTTCAGTGATCACCGTGTTTCCATTAGAAGTGGGATGACCTTCTGAGAAAGGTTATAGAATCATTATTAGAGATCGTCAGAGCTGACTAGACACTGGATTAATGGGGATTTGGTAGATTTCTATAAAGAGCACTCGAACGCAAAATTCATGGGCCAACACAAAGACATTTTGCAACCTCAGAGGCTGTGTGCTCAGAAAGTTTCTGCTTCCAGGCAGCTAATATTGGACAGTAGTCAGGGTGCCGAATTTTTGGGTGACACTGGCCCTCTTGGATGATGCTTCTGTTTTCTCTTCTCCCTCATTCTGAGTACCATGTCAATAATGGAAGCAGTTTGCTCTCACTAGAATCACAGGGAACGAAGGGCGCTTTTATTAAGCTTCTACATGCAGACTCTTCTCTGATTGCTTTGACTCTCCATGTGATTTGGAAAACATTGCTTCTTCCCTGCATTTTTCACATCAAGCTAATATTATGCATTCACCACAGTAAGGGAAGCTGTGAGATCACAGCTCAGGATCAAACTCCAAATACAACAGTCTCCGTGGGATAACTGGACTCTCACAGGGTGAATCTGGGCTGTGAATGAGCTTGTTGTTGGGTCCTGGGATGTCAGCCATACTCAAGTGGTTATTTAGTTCATTGTCTCCCAGCCCAGGATCCTGAATTTCTCTTGACTCAATCTAATAAATCCTTGAGCAATTTTCACTATGCATTTTGCATCATTTTCATTTTTCTAATCTGAATCAGAAATCATGCTGCCACCTCAAGCTGGGTAGGCCAATGGAAATGTCACATTTTTTTTTTTCCAATGTGGGTTGGAATTTGTAAATTCACTGTGAACTCCCCGAATGGCTCTTCTTTAAATGAATGGAGGGAAGGGGGAACAGAGAAAATAAATTATAGCTTAAGAACAGCAGTGTGACAGACAAAATCTTTACTCACAGAGCTTTTTATGATCGCTCTCAAAACAAAGATTGATTGAATGTTGCTGCAAATTGAAAGGATCCTCTCCAAAATTCAGGTGTTGCCTGTGTGTTGCTATTAAGGGCTGAGGTCTTCAAAAGGTGATTAAGCCATGAATGCTACTCCCTCATGAGATTAAGACAGTGTTTTGTTAGTTTGTTTTGTGTTTTAGGAGGTTTTTGTTATAGGGTGTGTGCGCTCACCAGAAAGACAGAGACAGAGTGAGAGAAAGCGAAAAATCACCCCCCATGGTGGATGGCCACACCACAATCCCTTCTCCTCCATTCTCCTCTCGGGATCTTGGGCATGCATGCACACACGCCCGGTGTGAGTTTAAACCACTGGGTCCAAGACTCGAACCACAGTCAACTACATGGGAGTCCAGCAACATAGCCATTACACCCAATGCTGGTCCCCAAGAGATGAAGGCCATTTTAAAGGAGGCTTCACAAAGCTCTTGGCTAGCTTGCCCTCCACCTTCTGCCATGTGAGGACAAGCAGAACACCCTCTCCAGATCAGATGCTGGTACCTTGATCTAGGACTTCTCAGCTTTCAGAACTGTAAGAAAAATATTTCTTTTTTAAACATAAATTACCCAGCCCCAGGTATTTTGTTGTAGCAGCACAAAACAGACTAAGACGAGTGCTCTTTCTGAGTTGACCCTGTTATACTTGATACATCCCTCTGCATTGCACTTACCTTTTGGTAGGTGTTTCCCCCACTACGCCGTAACTGCTGAGGGCAGAGTCTAAGCAGGACTCATCTCTCAGACCCCAGTTCCTGGTAGGGCTTACCTAAGTACATCCTCAGCGAGTGAATGGACATTTATAGAGAAAAAAGATCAGAGACAGAAGAAGAATGGGGAGAAAGAGACTGGAGGGGACAAGAACAAGCAAAGGAAAGAACATTTTTAAATGATGAAATATTGGAAAGGTTCTTGGGTTGGTCAAACTACCTCATTTCATAGATAAAGCAACAGGTTCTGAAAAAGGTTGCCGGCCCATTGGGTAATGCCACACAAGCTTTGTTGTGTCGTTTCACTTCCCGCTTCCTTCCTCATTCTTCATCTAAGGGAAATGTGAGGAATGTGGCAGGCTTCCACTGGGGCCAAGGGCAGAGCCTGTGTTTTGTATGACTGTACATGCAGGTGAACTGCAGGATTGGACCAGAGTCCTGAGGCCAGGACCTTGCCCACTCTGACCCCAGCTCTAGTTCTGCACTGTGGAGGGAGATGGCCCCGAGCCACATGCGACTATTGAGTCCTGGACATGTGACTAGATGAAATCGAGGTGGATGGTAAGTGTGAAATACACAGCAGATTTTAACACCTTAGTATTACGGGGAAAAATTGTGTGGGCCAGCACTTGCCTGGTGGTTAAGTCAGTTGGATCTCACATGGCCGACTTCATAATTTCAGTCTGAGACTTGGCGGTTTGAAAGCGAAGTTGGGCACATGTGCATGGATGGTCAACATCTTGAAGGAAGGAAAAATGGAAGAGAAGGGATTGTGGTGTGGCCATGCCCCCAGAGGGTGCTTTCTTTCTCTCCTTCTCTCTCTCTGTCTCTCTCCAGCAAGTGCATACACCATGTAGAAAAAATTTTTAAACATAATCATGATAAAAAAAATTTGTGAAATGTCTCCATTTTTATACTGATTATATGTTGAAATGATGATTTTTGGACACACCAGGTTAAAGAAAATATATTGGTAAAATTTGACCAGTTTCTTTTTACCTTTTTAAACATGGCTAACAGGACATTCAAAATTGCATCTGGAGCTCGTATTTCATTTCTTTTGGACAGCGCTTTTCTAGGCCACCCCTCTAGAGCCTTTGGCAGCAATTTATCAGGACCTAGATTCCTCTTCTACTCTCTGCCTCTGCTGTCCTCTGGCCTTTGGGACCACAGCAAGCCCCTTCCCAGGCCTCTTCCTGCCTCACCTCACTGTCCAGATCCTCGGGCCCTCTGTTTACCTTTTCTGTGCCTTACGCTCGGTGCAGGTGATCTGATACGGGAGTCAGAACCAGCCTTGAGTCCAAATCCTTCCACCAATTAGCTGCTTAACACTGAGAAAGTTGGTGTCCTTTGAATGCTAGATCCTCCTCACTTAAAATGGAACTGACAATTTCGCTATCTCAGAGGATGATGTCAAAATCAAAACCAAAAGGAGTTAGTTCATATGAATGTGCTTAATAAAGAAAAGGACACATACCTATAATATTATCAGTAACTGTACTTGCGTTTATCTATATGCTGTGATTATCATCCTCATTATCGAACCCCCTGATTTTTGGACCATTTGCTTCTTCACACTGGGTGTCTGGTCATTTGTAAAACAGGGAATGGGTTAGGTATCCTTTTTGTGGCAGGATTCAGGATACTGTCACCTAGATAAGTTTGGGAGGCAGGTCACCTTGCATGCCCTTCAGCTCACATTATATATGCATTCTCTGGCTCGGCCCTATGTGGGGCACTCATTGAAGTAACATTCATGATCACAGTAAAAAAGGAAAAAAATGCACAAATGTGTATATAATAAAATCTCATCCTTGCGTAGCCCTCTAGAATTTAGTTTCCACATAAGATATTTCTGATTTGACATTTTCACAACACCTTGAAGTACTCCCATAACCCCAGTTTGCAGGTGAATAAATGGAGACACCCCATGGTTAAGCAATGTCTCTCAGGTGATCCTTCTGTAAGGTGGGAAGCAGGGATTTGAATGCGACACCTGTCACTCCCAGCTACTTCCTTGTTCTTCCACACACATCATATCATACCTCTGACATAATGAGAAAGGAGGACTGTCCTTTGTGAAGTAGTGCATTGTACCCACCACCCTTCACACCACACCCTCTGTGTGGACCATTCCCTCAAAATCATCCAGGGGGTCCCACCAGATTGTAGTAGGCTAGTGCTTGAGAGGCTACAGCTGTTTCTTCCTGAAAGCTCCCTCACTGAAGAGCCTAAACGAACTCTGAGTGTTTCCATTGACTTTTCTGATCTCCCAACTCAAGTTAAAAGCATCATTTTGCTTCACTGTCAGTCAATTTCACTTTTGTGAGAATTTTAAAGATGTATAAGCCCCTAAGGTGACAGTCCCAGCCTGATGCTGTCACGCTGAGCTGTGTCATATTGAATTCTGTCACCGAAGAGAAACAAAATGAAATGCACCCAGGTGTAAAATTTCAGGCCTTGTTCATTCTTATCAATACCAGTTTAGAATGGCAGAGCCTAATATTATGAAATTGATATAATGAAGATTGATGTTTTAACTTTAATAGGTTGGTAGTAAAATGTGTCATTTGTATATTCATGTATTCATATATGTGCATATACATGCCCAGACGGTGAAAACTTTCATTTTGTCCCCTTTATTTTAGTTTTTAATATTGTCTATCAGTAATTAGACTTGGTACATGTTAAAATGTAAATACTTTTGCCTTCCTTTAGAAACCAAATGAGTTTGATTGTAGCTACATGGCTTTGTTTCATCAAATTTACTGATAAGTCTTTGGTCTAAGTTAAACTTGTGTGTGTGTGTGTGTGTGTGTGTGTGTGTGTTTGTGTATGTGTAGGTACCTTTTCTTATAGTGTCCCTCAAAAATGCAGATTATTTTTTGAGACAGCAAGTGGATGAATGAGGCTTTTGGTATACCACCAAGGAGACTCAGCAGGTTAGGAGACCTGGGGCTCTTATGACATTTCCTGAGAAACCACTATCCCTCAATCTCTGTGACTGCCCAACAAGTGAGACATGTAAGCTCCTGCTGACTTTACCTACCAGGATGCCGGCTTAAATGCTTTATCATTTTTGAGTTTTATCATTATTCAACAGAGTCGTTTATTTTCAAGTGTTTTATGATAGGAAAATTTTAAATGACCATCCTATCATATGGTCTGTCTCAAGGATGGTTTCAGTTGTGTTTTAAAATCAAAGCAATTGACATTATTCTCTAAAATATTAATGGGAATTTGATCTCTTTAAATCACCTTATAATGATGACTATGGCAACACAATGCTCATTAATATTAATACTAGCGCTAATGAGAACGGCTTCCGTAGGTCAGGTTTTTAAGCTTTATGTCACACATCTTTTCTACCTTCCCATTTAATCTTTGTAATAATCCTAAAATTTAAGCATTATTATCTCAATTTTATTAATGAGAAAACCAAGGCTTAAAGAGGTTAAGTTATTTGGCTAAGGTCATGCAAGTTTGTAAGAAGCTAAACTGAGATTTCAATTTAGTTCTCTTCAGTTCATGCTGTGCAGCTTTTCTATAATCATATAAATACCTTTTCCTATAAAATTTCATTATGTTCATTTTACAATAGATGAGGTGGGCTGACAGAGTGACTGCTGTATCTGTGAGGGGAAGACAGAGGGTGCAGGGCTTAGGGCCAGAGGAGAGGAAACTCTGAGAGCCACTGAATTAAACAATAGTAAGAGGACAGCCCTGTTGTGAACTAGCCATTACAGAAGCTGGTTTCTTCCACTTCACAGGTGCTGGTTATCCAGTAACAGTAGACAAAGTTCAAGAGCAGATTAAGGTCAAATAAAGCAGCAAAATGTTAGCTGTCAGATCTGTTCAGAGCAATGACGGGCGATGTGAGTTATATTACAGGGTGGTCCTCTTAACTTGAAAAACAAAGGTGTGGAGTGAAATTGAAGCTGGCCGCCAGGCATCCATCTTTCTTTGTGATTAGGTAAAGGGCATTATTGACAACAACAAGCACACCTTATAGCAGAAGCACTGTTTTCAGGGGAAGCTTTTACTCCTGTGAATATCCAGTTCAGAACATGAAGTACAGACTTCCTCTAATTCATTGAACTGTCTCTGCAGCAGAGGGAGAACATGTTTTTAAGTAGGAAAAGCAATGTGTTTAAAACGTATGGTTTGGGCTTTCCATATTTTGCTGTCAATGTAGTGGTGTTCTGTAAATGCTGGTGGAATGAATAAAAACCCAAGTCAGAGACACTGAGTACAGTAATGCCACTTGCCTACTGAATCACCAACCCTCACGCCCCTTTCCATCCACACATCCCTTCAGTTTTTCCTTCTCTGTATTTCCTAGTCTCTTACTCAATTGCTTGTTCTGTTCAATAAGCCCCACCAGATGATCACTCTGTGCCATCCCAGTGCCAAGTGCTGGGTATAAAAATATGAATCTGAAAGACTTGTGCTATCTGGAGTTTACCATCTCAAGGAGAAACTAGAGGCTGGGTTGTATTCCCCTTTTGCCCCCAATATATTCCTTGTAACACAGTGCACTTGTCTCCGAAGCCTGAGTAGATTCAAAAGTCTTTTGAGTTGGCTGAGTGCCCACTGTCTAGTCCTCAAGGTTCCTTTTGCAGTCTTGTATAGGTAAGGACAGCTTTGGCATCTCAAACGATCCTAGATCTGAATTTTAATCTTGCCACATCCTTAGTTCTTAACTTCTCTTGATCTCAGTTTCCTCGTTTACAAAATGGGGGTGGAGGATGATAAATAAAGATGTTAAGTATGGATTCATTATTTTCACAAACATGTTCTGAACATTTGTCATGTGCCACACATTATATATATGGTGCTTTAACGACAGAGATGTTCAAGGTATAGGTAGTTTCAGTAGACTTCTATAACTATGCAGTGCTAGGAAAGGCATGGCTTAAGGAAATGGCCGCTGAAAGGTGAGAAGAAGGTTGGGAAGGTCCTTGTTCCTGACTAAAGGAACAGTATAATCCTGGAATCTAGATAGGGAGCCTCATTTGGAGGGGAAGCAGATGCTTATGACCCTGTCATTCCAGGGACAAAGTTGCATTTCTTTCCTGACTCTTCTGAAACTGAGGAATGCCACTGTGCTCATCAGGTACAAATCAGTTCTAGGTTGTTGACTTCCCTAGGGAACAGCCTTAGGCAGATGGCTCTCAGAGCTTAGTACATAGATACCCCAGCCCTCTTAGCTCTTGGGTATCATAGCTCTGAGGAGTGTGTTTTATTCTGTTTCTGGAGCTTCCTGGGACCTGGCTTTCTTGCATAGCTTTCACTGACTCCTTGCCTTCACTGTGTCACATCTCCACTCCCCTGGCACTGTTCTTTGCATCTTCCATGTTAATTATTTGCACTGGATTTCTTATTTCAAGGTCACTTCAGGGTCTGCTTTAGAGCAACACAAACTACAACAGAAAGTATTTTCCTACCTTGGTTTCTAGGAAGGTTGTGTGCCTACTTCATAGCCTTTGATTTTCATAAACCTCTTTGGCATGACCTGACAATTCAAGCTTCAACTTACTTTACACCCTGATTTTATTAAACTTTTAAGAATAAGACTTTCTAAGATCTAAATATGAAGTCTATTCCAGGATTCAATACCTTTCTAGGAGAAATAGATATCTAGCAAATGGTGTTTAAACTGTTTTCTGAAAAAAAAAAAAATAGGTATACATTAATTCATTACATTGTTATTATTTTGTTAGAGATTTTTGCTATAGGGAACATATGCTCACAAGAGAGAGAGAGAAAGAGAGACAGAAAGCGAGAGATCACTCCCCAGGGGGGATGGCCATGCCAAAATTCCTTCTCTTGCATTCTCCTCCTGGAATCTTGGGCATGCATATTCACTGCCTTAAGTTTGAAGCCACCAGGTCTAAGATTCAAACCATAGTTGACCATGTGGGAGTCTAGCCTCTTTCATGAACTAACTAGGTTTTGATCAATAGAAATGTTATAGTCAAAAGACCAAAGAGATCAGACTATCGCATAGTTCTAGAAGCAAGAGAAACACTATGAAAGACAGACCTAAGCCTCAACATATTGATTATTTTTGTTTTTGTTTTTAGTGTTGTTTTTGTTGTTGTTTAAGAGAAAGAAAGAACCACAAGCCACAGCCTGGCACAAAATGGCACTGATTTGTTTAGTTTATACCCAACAAAGGGGAAATAAACAGGGAGGAGATTTTACATACATGGAAGAGTTCAAAATAAGCCTGTTGGTGTTGAATTTGCTGCCTTTTTATTTTCATAGAACCTTAGGCTATTTCCACATTACAGATCGTGCCAATGAGACAGTAGAGACTAGGAGTTTGTGGAGCTAGAAATGGAACCTAGATGGTAGATGCAAATGCCATTTCATCCTCCAGGCTGCAGAGGGAGGTGGTGATGGAAGAGCATCTGTAGCTTTAAGGACCCTAGCTCCCATTACTAAGCATCCCTTTCTAGTGCTCTCCTTATCTTTTTCTCCTTGTTTCCCCCAAAGCCTTTCTAACAAGCTCTTAGTTACCTAAATTACAGAACAAAGCCAGCTTCCTGCTAACCCCTTTGGACTTCAATTACAGACATATTCAAATGTGTTCCATGCTCCAGCACCATCAGCACTAAATAGCACATAAGCACTTCTGCAGTGCTTAATGTAAACTTGTTGAAAAATGTACATTATTTTTCATTGACTTTAAATTGGATAAATGCTCATTGAAAAGAATAAAGTGAATTGGTATTGGAGAGAGCATTAAAAAGAGAGAGCGAGAGAGAGAGGAGCCAATAAAAGCATGTGGTTTCTAAATGTAGCTCCACTAATTTCTCTTTGCAGCAGTCGTTTGGTCTGTACTGTTTGAATGTGCTCGGAGATGTGGTACATATTAATGAAATTAGTTTTGTGAAGCCAGCGAGGAAGAGACGCAAGTCATAGTGGAAATGCTGCAGCTTTGAGATGGGGCAGTTACAGGTCTGCTACTTCCTAGCTAGATGACCTTGAGCAAGGGACATTGCCTCTTTCGAGCCTCAGTTTCCTCATCTGTAAGATGAGAAATACCAACAATAACTTGCATTTATGGTTGGGAAATTAGATGATGGATGTGTGCATTCTGCAAAATCTCTGACACATAGTTGATCAGTCACTCCTACTTCTATTTCTAAGGAATTAAAGCTGTTCATCTCATAGTCCAGATTCGAGTCACAATGTGCTTAGTTCCAATGGTTGTGATTTTGCTGTCTTCTGGTGAGAACTTTCTTGAAGGCTCATCCGTTCTCGTTCCATGACTGGAGACTGCCTGTTTTGTTCACTGCTCAACTCTCAGTGCTTAGCACATTGAAGGTGCATAATAAGTATTTGGTGTGTGTGTGTGTGTGTGTGTGTGTGTGTAAGTGAACGAAAGAATAAATAGGAGACCAGCAGGTGGTGTGGTGGATAAGGCATTGGACACTCCCACATGGCAGACTACAGTTCAAGTTCTGGACTTGATTGCTTACTTTCTCACTTTCCCTCTCTTTCTCTCTCACTGTCTCTCTCTAGTCAAAATAAAATGAAGGAATGAAAGAATACAATTTAACAAATAATTCTTTAAAAAAAGAATGAATGACATTAGGCTGAGTCAGCTGATGAGTATACTGAAGTACACCTGCCAGGAGACCTCATTTCCTGGGAAATTTTGGCTTCCACAGTTCACAGGGGCTTTGCCTCTCATTAGATGATTCTCAGGAATTCTATTTTATGCAGAGGGGAGATGGACTACCCTGTGGGCTTTGATAACTGAGGAATGCTGTGGTAATAAGAGAACACACTCAATACCAGCCCCCTTCACTGAAATTCCATCAACACCCTAAATGAGGGTGGGGCTGCGATTTCCCACAAAATGGCTTTATTTTCCAAAGGTGAGAAGCTCATATGAGAAATTGGTTTAACCATCTTTTAGCTGTGTGTTGGAAGCTCTTTTAAATTAGTGTTGCTGTTTGTATTTTAATGGAGGTGGAGGTTGAAAAGTTATGGCCATTTTTCAGAGCCTCCTAGGCATGTAGTGGATCACAGTGCGTGGAAGACCAGTAAAAGTAAATAGCACTGGCAGTAACAAGTAGCACCTCAGCCTTCGTCACACTGCTAATTCAATTTGTGGTTAGCCTATTATCTGCATACTGTACATCCATGCGGTCTGATCCTCAGGACAGTCCTAAGAAAGCCTTTGTTATGATTCCTATCATACATGTAGGAAAACTGAGCCTCCAGGAAGCCAAGATGACTTCCAAGTTCATGCTATCAAGTAAGTGTCTGGGTCAGGAAGCAAAGTCAGCTAACTCCAAATCTAGGCTTTTCATTTTGATGTTTCAGATTCAAATACAAGAGTTAACTTGCTAGGCCAGCTGATATCAACACTTGAAGATCTTTTTATTTTATTTTATTTTTTTTATGACTGGAGTTTCGATTTTCTGTTTCAGGGAAACTTAGGTCTCTGGAAGTGCCTTAGGGTTTGCAGAGAAGTGGAAGGTCAGGAGAGAACCTGAAAAAATGATGCCCATTGCCCCATTCCCATTTCAAAAGACTGCTGCTTTGGCCATTTTCATTTCGGGGGTTTCTGAGTTACCTACATTGCAGAGCAAAACCAACTTACACATACTGTTTCATTTGAAGAAAAACTATCTGACATTTTTTAAAGAGCACTGCTCTAGCAGAGGGCAGGCCAGATCTGGCATCCTTGTCAGGGTCAGTTAGTTGTGTAGGACCAGAACAGGTTGCATAATGCCCTTCAAGCAAAGGAGCACTGGGAAGCAAAGAAGCTGAGAGATGTTCAGATATGGGTCGGGTTGGAATGGAGATGGCACAACCCAGTGCAAAGGTCCCAAAAGCACACCAGTGCAGCACTCAATGCCTTCTCTGCTATCCACTGGGCTTGGTCCAAGGCTCCCCACTGGCTCATCTGTTCTTGGTCAGTCTAGTTTAAAGGTGTGTCCACTTGGTCTTCCAGTCCTGTGGGTGACCTGTCCCCATCTCACCAAAGTCCCCACTCTCTGTCCTGGCTATGCTCACCCATGTGTGTCAAGTCCCATGATTCACTGTCCTTGTCATCAGGGAGCTTCCAGTCTAGTAGGAAGAAATGGATGTCTATGCAAAGCTTAATGGAGAAGCAAAAGAATGAATCAGTGAGGGAAATGACAAGCAAGAGGCAACTTGAAGGATGGAGTGTACCTTTTTTTTTTTTTTTAATTTGCTACAGGGCGTGTACCATTGCCAGAGAGAGAGAGAGAGAGAGAGAGAGTGAGAAAGCATCCCCGAGGTGGGGATAGCCATGCCGCAATCCCTTCTCCTCCATTCTCCTTTCAGGATTTCGAGCTCATATGCACATGCACCTGATATGTTTTTCAAGATGCCAGGTTCTGAACTGTGCAGTTGGTCCTGTGGGATCCAGCTGTCTTAAACACCACCAGCTGCCCCAGGATTGAGTGTCTTGTGGAGAGTGAAAGAAGGGGTCCTTCTGTTAGTCATCTAAAACTTGGAGGTGGGAAAGCCTGGGGTGATTATTCTGTGTGGCTTTGGCTGGAGGGAATGAAGCTCTTTCTTGTGCTGCTCTGTACCCACTGTTTCCTCTGCTGGAATCTCCTCTGGGTCACCACCCCAGGTTACCACCCTAGTGTTCTGCATTCCGTCTGCCTGACTCAGATCTCAGCTAAGAGATTTCAACCTAACTGGCCCCCCACCCCTGACTTCAGGAGGTCCTACTGTGAGACTTCCAAACATGCATTCAGTTGAAGTGATTGTCTGCCCTCCTTTGTTGTCCTGGAAAATCTTGCAAAATATTATATATTCATTACCAGAGAATGAATGAGTGATAGAAGACATAGCTGTGGAGGTGGACTAAATGCAGATACGGTGAGCCTTCATTGGAGACTTCATCCTGAAAGCTGTAGGACCCCTCTGAACTTCCTAAAATAGGGAAATTACACGATCTGATTTGTACAGAGAAAAGATAATTGGCACTGGTGTGATAACTTAATCACAGGGTTGCAGCGGGATGAAATGAGGGATGGATATAAAAATGCTTTTCTAAACTGTAAAGTGCTTATTCAGATGGAGGGTGTAGCTGCTGTATTTCTTTTGGGAAACCAACTGTTCAGAATGAGTATTTCAGTGAGTCAACTCCTCTTCCCCACCCCACACACACCAACTTCTAACCCTGATCCAACCAGTAATTTAATAGTTAATTCCATTTTTACATGTTCTCTTCTTCCAGAGTGAAAGCAGGTAAAGGGATCCTAGTTACAGACCTGGCCTCTCTTTGCATTTCAATGGGTTCCCAAGTGGAACTGCCAAATTCCAATGTGTTATTAAAATGGGCAGCCTACCAACAAAATCTGTTCTCATCAAAAATTCAGAAAAAATAAAATTAAAAGAAAATGTAAGGCTGCAGTTTCAAAGGAATTCAGCCTGACCCCCTTGTATTTTTTATGTATGCAAAATGTATTTTTTTGCACCTGCAAGCACAGTTTCTATAAGCCAACGACAGCCTCCAAATTGCCAAGGTTTAAAAAAAAAAATCTGCCTTTCAAATTCATCCCAGAAACCCAGTAATGAAACAATGATGGGGTGGAGGGCTGCCTAAAACTATTTATAGGAATATTGGGAGAGATAATTGCTATCTTGTGACTTGTTTGGTAATACCTCTTCTTGGCAGAAATATGTACACCACACTTCAGAGATTGAAGGGAATCCTTAAAGATACTGGATTACTGGAATTTTTGACAACAAAAAACTTGAATACCATTCTTTTACTTCACTTATTTTTTTAGAGTTAGTCTGTGTAAGTTGCTATGGGAATTTAAAATGTCATTGAGGCATCATGCATTTGTATATTTATCTTTCATTGTACTTGCATAGGATTCATTTATTTAGCATATCCTACATTTTAGGCTCTGTGCTAGGCTCTGAGAATTTAAAGAATGCATGGATAGGTCCCCATTCTCCTAGATTTTCCAGTTGAGTAAGAAAAACAGCTAACTAATGATTATTCAAATAAGTAATTGCTACTGTAAGAACTCTGGGGGAAAAATTCTACATGCCATTGGAAGGGAAGTTCCTTGAAAGCAGGGAGTGTCACCTGTTTTGTTTACATGGCATTCATGATTTCTGGAGCAGTCCCAACATGTATTTTTGCACGCGTTTTGAAACTTAAAGTACACTCTCAGTTCGTAAAAGAGGCCCTGGCATTGTTCATAAAATCCAGCAAAGTGGGCTTCCCCAAGGAAGTAGTATTTAACCTGAGACTAGGAATAAATTGGTTAAGGGCATGTGGAGGACGGAGAATGTTCTGGGAGAAGAAAGAGCTAACAGAAAGATACTTGTGTACACTTGAGACACAGAGAAGGCTAGAGTCTTGAAGAAGAGTAAAGAGTAAGCCTGGATATGCCAGCAGGGGCCAGATCATGTTGGCTATTGAAGGTTACTGCCAATATGCAGAAGAAAAGCCATCCGCATTCTTTAGCAAGGATAGTACTGCAGATGGAATCCCGGAACCTCTCCTGGGTGGTGGCATTATGTGTGCTGTGTCTCAATGGACTGATTCCTGGGGAGAATTTGGATGCCAGTGGAAGCCATGATACAATTAAAAACCATAAACACACTTAAGTACCAGAGACTGGGGTAGGCACATCATGAATGGATTTTTATTTTGTTTGTTTTTACTACCAATGAATGAATGTATTTGTGTGTGTGTGTGTGTGTGTGTGTGTGTGTGTGTGTCTGTCTGTGTGCCTACTCTGCGCTTTGTGCCAGACAGAGAGGGGCGTTACTGACAAAGGTACAAAAACCCTACAGCAAGGGGGTCTTGTTGCAGTGTTTTAAATGGTTTTGCAGATGAGGCACTGGCTTCTGAGGACTCAGCCTTTTCCACTTAGCTGTGTGGCCTCCAGAAAGTCAGCTAAGGTCTCTGAATTAAATGTATGGAATGCATCCAGCACAGTAGTTATCTCATAAAGGCTGCCTCAGTTCTCATCTGCATTTGCTCATCAATACATTCATTCATTTAGTGCTTGCCTACTACATACCTGGCCCGAGGCTAAGTAATAAGGACCCTGTAATTGAATTAAGACACTAAAACAAATTGCTTGCCTGTCTGCCTACTTGAGGTAGCTTGTGTTGATTGCCAAGTGAGAATATGAATAAAAATGTTTGGGAAATTGAAAAGTAATGTACAAACAGGACTTGTTTTTATTCTGTAAGCTTACCAAGTTATTGATACTTGTCTTCAAGCATTTACTCACAAAATTACAAATGAAATCACTTGTGGGGCTAGTCAGCTCTGATTGCTAATAATGGCTAAAATTTTTTAGTTAGCGATTATTTTAGTTCTTCTTATTAAAATAGCTAGCACATATTTTAGTTTTGTTTTTTGTGTCTGTCCCCCACCCCCTGCCACCAAGACAAGGTCTTGCACTGTCATGACCCTCCTGCTTCAGCCTTCCCAAGTTGCTGGGATTACAAGCACAGCTTATAGTACCCAGACCTGATGTTGAACCACAAATGGAACTCAGGCTGCCCAGGTGGTCCTAGCCTGCAGAAGGTAGCATCTTAGCAATGGGTGCCACCACAGTGGGGTCCTTCCGTTTTCATTTTAGTATGAGCTTATTTTAGTAAGGTCTTTATTTGTATTAACTCACTCAGTTAGTACTATGTCCCTTGAAAGAAACTGAGGCCTAGAAAAATTAAAGTACTTTTCTCAACTCGTAGAGTGGGAGCAGCTGACTGATTTGAACCCAGACTCTGCCTCCAGACAAGGTGCTGGTAACCACTGCACTCCAAATGACAGAGCGCCAAGACAGGACTCTTTCTTTGTGAGATTAATCTTTGTTTATTCCCTCTTCTTTCCTCTTCCAGGCTAAACTGCATATTCTATGAAAACTGAGACTGCATTGATTTTTAGCCACTGTATCAGGAACAATATTTGGCACACAATATATGCTCAGTAAAGAAATGCTGATAAATGCCTTCTAGCAGTTGAGCACAACTAATGCACCTGATTTTCCTCACGATGAAATGCAGTAGACTTTTGTCTAAGGTAGAAAAGGAAAGATGGGTAAAATCTTCAGTAATGTAAGATTCAGGAAGAAGTAAAGCTCCTTGCCTCAATGCATTTTCATTCCCTACTTGAAAGAAGGATATGATTAAACAGAGTCCTGGTCTGATTCACATAGTTTTCTTAGAAGCCAAGCATTGGCAGTGATGACCGTTGAGAGACTGAGCTCATTGGTCCCATAGTGATGTGCAGTAGGTGTGCAGATTCTGCTAATTTGGTCCCGTCAATAGGCTGCCATGTCTTAGGCCTACTTGACATGGGACTAGATACATTTTCTGTGCATTCGTGTCATTTATCCCTTAAAGCCATCCTGGTAAATCCTGGTTGCTCTCCTTATTTGACAGACAACAAAAGTTGGGCTCAGAGAGGTGAGAATAATTGACTCAAGGTCACAGAGCCGGTCATGGAGTTCCAAATAGGTCCTGGACTTCTGACTCTGACTCTCATCATCTCTTCTTTTCACATAGTTGAATATATGGTAGCAACCGTTTTATTCCCCAAACATCCGCAGTGGCCTGTCAAGGACGCCTGATTGCAGTGCAGCCAGAGCTGTTCTTGTACCAGAAGACTTGGAAGAAATGACCCATACATAGCTCTCAGTGGTCTTCCCGCCTCCCAATTGTCACAGACTATGGTTGCATTTCCCTCTGTGTGACATCATTTTCCATAATGGTCACTGCCTGGCCATTGGGAGGCTAGTCAGCTGTCACTTCCCACCAAGCCCTCCAAGTGAAGGGACCAAGCCCTGCTTCTCTCCAGGTGTCTGCATGGCTCTCGGGGCACACTGCATGCCCTGTGCCTCTGTGAGAAGCAGCCTGGCTGCCCTCTTCCTTGTTAAAGTCCCGTGTCTGTTCATTAATCTTCCTCTTTAAAAAGGCTAGTAATTGCTAATTTTTTCTTTAACAAGAGAAGTTATTAAAAGCCATACGAACCCTATTTTTATTCTGTTTCAGAGCAGATTTAACAGTGTGGCAAAGACTGAACACAGGCTTTCATGGGTGGATGTGGAGTCACCGACTGGGGTGGTTTTAAGTCCAGGCTCTGGTTCTCACTTAATTGTAACCTTGGCCAAGTGTTTCCTTTCCCCTAGACTCAGTTTCTTCATGTAGACTATTCTAGTCTCTTTTCTATGCCAATTACCAGAGGCTCGTTTTTGAAGAAATAAATGTTCTCAAGATCAATGTCCTAGGGGCTCCAGTGGTGCTTAGGGAGGCCTTGGGAGTCATATTGCTTCCAAAGCGTCAGCAATGTAGAAAGAAAGAAGTGATGATGAGAGCTAGAAGCCAAAGTCCAGTGCCCAGTTGCAGCTCTGTGACCATGAGTCAATATTCTCATCTCTCCAAGCCAAGTTTCCTTGTCGGTCAATTGAGAGCAGCCAGGACTTACCAGAATGGTTTTTGAGGCTAAGTGACGTGAACACACAGGAAAAGTATCTCGTTCCATAGCAAGTGGCAGCAGATCGAAGGGACCAAATTAGCACAAGTCCCACAGGAACCTGGAAGCTTCCCTTGTGGGTCCAGTTGCATTCTCACTGTGTCATTGTCCCCATGTGCTCTTGTCTCATCCCACACTCCATGCTGTTTGGTGTCCCTACTTCCCTTCGCTCTCCTAACATACTCCGCCTTCCCACTGACTGTGCTCTTCCTGTCTAGGCTTTCCTCTGTCTCTCCTTTGAACAACCTCATCCCCTCCTTCCGAGTTCAGCTTACAAGTTGCTTCCTCTGGAATCCTTCCTTGATTCTTCCAAGAAGAGTTGATATTTAACATGTGTGTATAGTGGTGTGTGTGTGTATAGTGGTGTGTGTGTGTGTGTGTGTTTGAGAGAGAGAGAAAGAGAGTGAGCAAGAATGAGCTTTCTAGGTGAAAAATTAAGATTCTTAATTTAGGTGCCTGGACCTAAAACCACCTCAGAATGTGATTCTGCATACACACACACACACATGCACACACACACACACACACACATGCACATACACACACACACACACTGGGAAGATGTATGTGTATGTGTTGAGCACCATGTGGATAAAGGGGGGCATTACAGATAGAGGAAACAGTGAAAGCAAAGGGAAAACCATGTAATATATTTGAGAGACTGAAAGAAGGCTGGTGGTTCTGACACCCTGGAGGACTAAGAAGAGACCAGTCTCTAGACGTTGGGCCTGGGCGCCATGCTCAGGATTTTGACTTTTATTCTAAATCCAGTAGAAAGGTTTCAAGAGGTGTCTTCACATTCTGTTTAATTTTTTGTTTTAGAACCATGACTCTTTTCCCTGCTGGACTGTGAATTCCTTGAGGGCAACACTATTGCTTCAACTCTGTCTCCCTTAATCTCTGTCCCAGGGTGGTGTTTCATAAACGCACAGGGACTAAACACAGGAAGTGGGGAGGAGGGAGATGTGTTGGTGCTGGTTTTGTGTGCAAACCCAAGCAGGCTCGAAGTTGCTCACATCCCTCTCATTTCTTCCAGCTCATATTTTAATAGCCCTCCACCTTATTGGTGTAGGCTTGGCAGACAGAGTTTATGGAAGAAGCAAATTTTCATTTATTGTAGTTTATGTTTATTATATGTATATATTCTCATTATTTTATGTGCACAGAGTGTTTCTTATGCAATGCTCTTTAGGGAGATAATATGCAAAGAGATCTTCTATTTCATTTTTACTAACACCACTACAGTTCGCTAAATCATCACCATCAAACCATGCTTTAATTTAATCTACTTTATTGCTTTCCAAAGCATTTCCTATGAGTAAGATTATGTTCCCTTGGTTTTAAAAATAACTGACTCTAAAACTCGTGTGTGAAATTAAACAAATGGTTTGTCCTCTGCAGCTTCTGTCTCTGTGTCACACGTGTGAGTCCTGGAACTTCCTGACTTGAGGTGGGGCAAAGAGAAAGCTCTTCAAAAGGGACATGAAACCAGGTGCTTTTCTGACTAGTCTGTGGGTTGGGGATTAGATGAATGTGGTACTGAAATCTGGCTCTCTCACTAATGAACTGGGAAAACTTGGGCAAATTACTTACTATTTCAAACCTGCAGTTTCCACATGTATAAGCTGAGGATAATTCGGGTTGTGGTTTTAATGTCACTTTTGAAAACAGACAGGTACAAAGAACTCAGCAAAGTTCAAGAACATAGTAGGTGCTAAAGAAACTGTTATCTATTATTATTAATAATGAAAATGCCACTTCTTGCTGTGTGGCTTTCATTAAGTTATAGAACATTTTGTGCCTCTATATCGTCATCTCTAAAATGAGGATAACAATGAAAATCTACCTAAGAGGCTTGTTGCATGAATTGAATGAGCTAGTACCCATGAAGTGTTGTTAGGAAGGGTCTGGCCTGTGATAGCTCCTCAGTAAATGCTAGCTTTAAATATTACTCATATCAATTATTATCATGTATTATTTCTACCTGCTGCCGATTCAAACACACCAAAAAAAAATTTTTTTAACTACATAAATGAGAAGTTTTGAATTACTCAAGCCAAAAGGACTTTATCAGATGTTATTGATTCTTCACTTAATGTGATGTGCTGGCAGGACAGAAATATTCCAGCCTCTGTGGCACAGTTTGTGGTATACCAGACTGCAGAGCTGGGATCCACAGGCTGACCATGGTTTGAGTCCCTCACTGGTTGGCCTGAAGTTATGCTGGGCATGTGCACGCATGTCCAGGATGTTGGTGAGCTGGAGGACTGGAGGAAGGGGATCATGGCATGACCAAGCCCTGTGAAGGGATTCCTCTTTTTTCACACATGCTCTGTCATAAATAAGAAATAAACAAAACATAAATAAATTGGCTTGCTCGATCCAAGCTTTTTAAAAACACCTTTTCTAATGTCTCTTTTATTTTAACAGTTGCTTTTGTTGTGGTAACCATGATGTTCTGAGCTCTCCATTATCAGTGAGCTTGGTTTACCCCACTGAAAGGTGCCCAGTGAGTAAAATGACAAGCAGATGGCATAACGGTTATGTTGTTGACTCCCATGTAGTAGACCATGGTTCAGTCCCAGACCTGGTGGCTTCAAACTCACACTGGGCACATATGCATGCATCCCCAAGATCCCAAGAGAAGAAAGGAGGAGAAGAGATTGTGGCATGGCCATCATCCCTGGGGGGGCATTTCTCACTTTCTGTCTCTCTGTCTCTCCAGCGAGTACGTGTGCCCTATAGCAAAAATCTCTCTCAAAAAAAAAAAAATTACCTTGGTTAACTGGAATCATCTAGATCAGTGTTGAGGTAGGACTGAGAATTTAGTTTGTTCATTAATAAGTATCTTATCATGTTATCTGGGACTCCATTAAATGATCCAGTAAAGTTTGTAAAGTTCTTGGCTTGCCAGTCTGCCCTTCCTATAGTAAAGAATATGTACTCATGGGCCAAGTATGAAGCCTTTTTAAAAACAGCTTTATGGAAAACAAAAAACAAAACAAAACAAAACAGCTTTATGGAGGACTGGCCCTATAGCCTAATGGTTAAGGAGGGGAAAGATCTCATATGGACCATGTTCTGGCCCTGGTGGCTCAAAAAACACTGAGCACATGAACATGTATACCTAAAATCCACAGAGGATGGAAAAGGGAAGGAGGGATTCCAGCATGACCATGCCCAATTGAAGGTGACTTCTCTCTTTTTCTCTCTGGCAAGCTCATGTGCCTTCTGGAAATGAAAAAGAATAAATATAGCAACTTTATGGAAATACTGACATATAATAAACTGTGCATATTTAGAGTATATAGGTGATGCATTTTGATACGTGTACACCTATGTAACCATTACTACAATCAGGGTAGCAAAACTTCTGGGGCCAACAGATGACATAGTGGTTAAAGGTGCTGGACTCCCATATGACTAATCATGGTTTGAATCCTGGACCTGGAGGGTAGTTTTTTTTCTCTCTCTCATAAAGGCACGTGCACTAGAGCAAATTAAATAATACACACATACATACATACATTTGTATAAATAATTATTTTTAAAAATCCAACACATTTAAAAGCCTCATTGCCCCATGTCCTCTCCGCCTGCCCTTCCCTTCCACTCCTCAGTTTGTTCTCAGTAACTGGTCTGCTTTCTGTTACTGTGGATTAGTTTTCACTTTCTATAACTTTTTATCTATGAATTCGTACAGCTTGTACTATTTATGTTGGTGTGGCTTGGCATAATTGAGCTCGTAAGGAAAATGTGAAGCCACACCACCCACCTACAAAGTCACGTACTTGAGCTGTTTCTAGTAATAGCCGCTGCCCGTCGGGCATGTGTGCTGCATGTAGGGACTCCACATATCCGTCTCTTTTCTTTCTCACGACAGCCCCCTTTCTTGCTATGTCACGGCTGAAACAACTGAAACTGAGGGTGGTGGCCCAAAGTGGAACAGTTAGGAAATACTCTAAATCAGGCCCATCTGCCTCCAATTCTGTGCAGCCAGCCAGTGTGGTTTTCAAACCACAATGTTTGATCCACATCAGTCATGTAGGGTCCATCTGCCTTGACCATTAAGCTGTGGGATGGCCTGATACTTTAAAAAATACCCATGATATCTAATATCGTTCAATCTACTGACAGATAGATAGATAGATGAACCATGAGGACATTATGTTTAGTGAAATAAGGCGGGCATACATGTCGATCTATAATAAAAAATCTTAACTCATAGAAACAGAGAATAGAATGGTGGTCACCAGGAAAACAGAATGCTGGTTACTGGGAGGGGGTGGGGGATAACTTGAGGAGATGTTGGTAAAAGAGTACAAAATTTCAGTTAGGAAGAATATGTTCAAGAGATCCATTGTACAGTATGGTAACTGTAGTTAATAACAATGTATTGTATACTTGAAATCACCAAGAGAATACAGTTTACATGTTCTTATCACAAAAAAATAGAATACGTGAGGTAGCAGGTACATTAATTAGCTCAATTAAGCCGTTCCACAACGTATGCAAATTTCAAAACATCATGTCCTACACTATAAATATATACATTTTTATCTGTCAATTAAAAATAAATTTTAAAATATTGAAGAAAGAAGAGAAAGTGTTCTATAATTAGTACTACCTTATGACTAGGCTAAGAACTACTGAGTTGTACACTAAAAGAGTGAATTTCATATGTGGGTTAAACCTCAATTTTTAAAAAATACACATGGTGGGACTAGCAGATGGTATAGTGGTTATATCACTGGACCTCCACATAGGTGACCACAGTTTGAGTCCCAGACCCAGTGGCTTGGAAATCTATACCAGGGCTTTTGTGCGTGCGTGCCCAAGATCCTGGGAGGAGAATGGAGGAGAAGAGATTAGGGCATGGCCATCCCCCCAGAGGTGATCTTCCTTCTCAGTGTTTCTGTCTCTCTCTCCCTCCCTGGTGAGCGCATGTGCCCTAAGGTCAAAATCTCCTAAATAAAATATGCACATGGCAATAGAATTGTTGGGTTTTTATTAAGAGAGGGCTAACTTGCCTCCCTATACATCACTGACATGACTGTGGCCCTCAGTGGAGCAGGGTAGGGCAGTGTCCTGGTAGGAATAGCCACTTTGCAGGTGGAGAGCATGGGACACACGGAGACAGTGCTAGAAGGAAAGAGGGTGGCCCAGGGGGGGTACAGATGCTGCTATGGTGATGGTAGGAACATCTCACCCTTCCTGAGCCTTCATTCTATGTCAGGCACTGGTGTTCCCAGCGCTTTTCTTCTTTTAACTCACCTAATCCTCTTTCATGGAGAAATAACCAGCGGTCCTGAGAGGTTAAGTCACTACCCCAAAGTCACACATCTAGTAAAGAGAAGTGCTGGAATTTGAAGCCACTCAAGGAAGTCCAGTGTCCGTATTTTAACCACTACACTCTTAACCACTGTGACGTGCTGCTCGTTTGACATGAAGAGCAGTTTTCATATTTATGGGATTAGCTGCCACCATGCTGTGTCATTGTTATTATCTGGTCTTCTGTTCAGTTTCACATCCATCCTAACCCGTTAATTCTCACAACAACCTCGGGACATCAGTAGGGGTTGTCTCCTCATCTACAAATGACAGATTAGGAAATTGGAGCTCTATGACCTGAGCAGAGCAAGTTACTACCCATGAGGCCCAATCTCCTGTCTCCCTACTGTGCACTCATAGGTCAGGTACCAGGTTATACTTCATACCCGTCATAGGTGTGTGCTTCCACATTTTTTTTTTTTTTGGAGAGGTTTTCGCTATAGGGCGCGTGCGCTCGCCAGACAGACAGAGAGAGACATAGAGACAGAAAGCGAGAAATCACCCCCCCCAGGGAGGATGGTCACGCCGCAATCCCTTCTCCATTCTCCTCTCGGGATCTTGGGCACGCGCGTACACGCGCCCGGCGTGAGTTCTAAGCCACCGGGTCCGGGACGCGAACTGCAGTCAACTATGTGGGAGTCCAGCAACATAGCCATTACGCCAACTGCTGGTTCCTTGCTCCCACATTTTGATGAAGATGAAATGTTAATTTTCCATGAAGAGGCACCACTTTGACAGAGGTGTCTGTGACACAGAACTTTGAACAATGACTTGCAGAATACTATTTAACTTGCTATGAGTGAGCAGAGAGGGAAAGATGAAGTTAAGGCATAAGTAGAGGAGCCAGCATGGATCTTCGAGCCTGGACTCAGGAGTGCCTAAGAGAACAGTCATGACAGGCCTCCAGGCCCGAGGCCTTGGTAGAAGAGGGGCCATCGAACAACACAACCTCGGTAGAGACTGTCATGGTTTTTGAGTGTGATGATTGCTGATTTGTTCTCTTGTGAGTCTTTAAACCCACTGAAATATTCTAGAAGCTGAAAGTGTATCACAAGCACAAAAAAGACATTGCACTGGACTGTGAGGTCTTACTGTTGCGGGCACCTATGTATTTCAGAAGAAGAAACCATGGTCAGTGCAAAATCGCATAGAAGAGGAAGTCCAGGTCATGTCCGAAGTGAAGAATGCCTATGTTCTGGTTCCTTCTCCATGAGCCTGTATTTACCATTACTCATGACTCATGCTATTTTTCATTGCTATAGCAGTTAACAGTCACTAGTCATGGTCTCATGAATCTTGTGAGCTAGTGAAGCAGACATGAATAGTTAGGGTTTTCAGGTAAAGAGTCTAAAATTCAGGTGAGTTAAGGGATTGCCTTTAGGTCTCTGGCAAGTAAGTAGTGATCTCCAGACCTGAAGGCTCATCTTCAGATCAAGTCCTTTGTACCAAAACAACTGTAATGCTGAGAATTCCCAAGTCTGCACTTGAGATGATTAAGCCATTGGAGCCCCTCAGTCAGCAACAGAGCATACAGCCTCTGGAGATCCCCAGCAGAGTTCAATTTTGAATTGTGTATGGTTCTGCTTCTTTATCTTCTTTTGGGGGGATGGTCTCTGAGAGGGGGGTCTATATATCTCTGTGCATTTCATCTTAGATGTATTGGATTTGAACAGTATAGATGTGTGGAAGTGGGTTGAATTGTTGCATACTGGGGAAAAGTCTGAATAAGCATTTCACTGAAGACGGGGCTCAGGAACTGGTGGGTCTTCATGAGAGTCAGCTGGACAGGCTCTGGCCTTTCCTGAAAACAAGCAGGGTAGTTTTCCAGTCGTGAAGACCTGACTTCTGGTACCAGATCAGCTCCTTATTAGCTGTGTGATCTTGACCACATTATTTTCCCTCTCTGTACCTCAGCTACTTCATCTACAGAATGTGGCTGTAAAGCCTGCTTTCACGCTTATCAAGAGGGTTGAACAAGACCATCCGAATAAAGCGAGAAGCCCTTTGCTTGTATTGGTTACAGCTGATGTGGCCTCCCTACTTGCCTTTCCTGTGAACTCCTTTCTGAAGCAGTGGTTCTCAAACTTTGATCTCCCTGGGCCAGCATAACAGCCTCATCTGGAAACTGGTTAGAAAATTAAATTCTGAGGTCTCCACCCCAGACCTACTGAATCAGAAGCCCTGTGGGGTGGGGTCTAGCAATCTTCCCTCAAAAGCCCCTTGTGATACACACTCTCGTTTGAGAAGCCCTCTCCAACATAACCTCCCTTGGGTTTCTGCTTCTGTTTCCAGACATGGAGCAGGGGCAGACAGACTCCCAGCCCTCCCCTTAACACCAGATTTTGTTCAGCGCATCAGCCGTCAGGCACTCCTAGGTATTCTGCAGAATCCCTTGGGCCACGACAGGCCATTATGATTGTTTTGTCTTATTTTTCCCCTTTGCAATTCTTTGTCAAGAAATGTTGAAACACTTCTCAGAGCTGTCAAAGAAACCCAGTTTTAGATAAGCCCCCTTGTCTTTTTCACTGATGCTCCCGTTTTTTTTCCTTAGAATGCCTGAGACCATCCAGATTCTTCCCCTAATGGTTGTTGCATGTGCCTAATTTCTCCTTGCCAGTGACAATGTGGTGGCAACTTTGTATCTCGAGGCTCGACATCATGACCTGATTTGACATCATGACCTGCCTGCCCTTTTACTGTCAAAGCTGACAGGGGCCTCAGGAAAGCAGGTGGCCAGGGCTTGGGACAATCTATTAGGGTTAGTGATTCCTGCAAAACCATTTGTTCCAGAAAAGAAATTCCTTGCAAATAACTCTCTGTCTCAGCAAGCCAGAGTCTGTTATCCACTAATTATTTTTGGATTAGGAAGAGCTAACAGGACTTGGCCTTGGAAGGTCAGAATAATTTGAGTAGATAACTAGGTTGCCGCATTCCCTGGGGGGAAGAGGGAGCTCTGAGATCAGGGTTTCAGCAACTTTGATTGAAAGGAAGCTCTGTACTTGTTTTTCTCTGATACATGTTGGTAAAAGACTGCATTTGTATGACTTTCCAAATATCAACTGTTATCTCTTGGGCTGGAATCCCTTGGAGGAGCATGCTCCTGTGACATCAGCCTCTAAGTTCTTGAGGTGGAGAAGCAGATTACAAGGAGTAGGTGGAAAGGAAAGGAATGATGATTGGGAGGGTCTTTTGATCATGGAGACAGGAGGTAACAAGGGTGCCCGTTAGGGCAGTGGGCTTAGATGGTGAAGTGGAGTCCAGCAGGGTAGAATGTGAATTTCTCTTCCTGACCTTCACCCCTCATCTGAGCTATGAGCCCTTAGGCAAATTATTTATTTTTTGAGACTTCATTTCTAAACTGAGGGAAAATAATCATCCCTATAGCATAATTCAGATTAAGCAAAAAAAATTTTTTGAGAGATTTTTGCTATAGGGTGCATGCATCAATGAAGAAACAGAGAGACAGAAAGCAAGAATCACTTCCAGGGGGAATGGCCGTGCCACAGTCCCATCTCCTCCATTCTCTTCTTGGGATTTGGAGCATACAGGCACACGTGCCCAGCATAATTTCCAAGCCACCAGGTCTGAGACTTGAACCGCGGTCAGTCATGTGGGAGTCCAGTGCGTTAACTACCCCACCATCTGCTGGCCCCAAACAATTTTTTTTAAGGGTCTATTTTAACAAAGCACCTAGTACATACTAAAGACTGGAGAAGTGTCAGCTCTGATCGTTTTTACTGAAGCAGTGGGAGTGAGTTTACGTGGGACATGAGGCAGAGTTTAGGATTCCACTGCAGGTTTCCTTCTCAAGTCACTGATAATGGATGAGTTTTTAGTAATGAGCAAAACCAAGTGAGAGAAAGCATTAAGACCAGAAGGGAGCAAGAAGAAGCAACATAAATTGAAGGGAAAGCAATGGGTATTTAACTGTTATTATGGAGATTTCATACACATGTACATACTCATTCTTTTATTTTTATTATTATTTTTTTATTTGCTAGAAGGTGCATGCTCTTACCAAAGAGAAAAACAGAAAGGGGGAAAGTGAGAAAGCAACCTCCATTGCCACGCTGATCCCCTCTCCATTTCTTCTTTTGAGATTTTGGGCACACGTACTCGGAGTACTTCTTCAAGCCACCAAGTACAGCACTTGAACTCCACAGTCGGCCATGTAGGATCCAGCCACCTTAACCACCATGCCACCAGATGGCCTCCTGTTCTTCTTAAATCTGATATTCGATAAATGAGTTGTGAGGATATTCCAGCGACAGCTCTCAAGTCCTTATCTCTGAATCACTAAAAAGCACTGCAATTAGCTGCGGACCAAATTCCCTTCTTGCTTATTTTCATTAGGTTTTGCTTTCTTTTCAGGGAACACTTTTTCTCTCCAAAGCCCTATTTAAAAGTCCCTGCCCACCCCCTCATCTTCTGTAAATCACACATTTTGAGCCACTAGCATATAATGATGACTCATGATGAAAATTTCCAATTCATAGCCGAAGTGGTCAATTAATTCAATTTGTCAGGAGGTCTAAATTACTTATGAGACAAATTAACAAGACAACAACTTGTCTGGAGAAGTCTTAGTGCCCCGGTCAGGCATGGTGAAAGGGGCACCCTTCCGTGGAAAGTGCCTGTAGGGGCAGCAGGGAGGCGCTCTTGGCACCTGAGGAGGTCTCTCTTCCTTGTCAGTGTATTCTTTCCTTCCCTTATCCTCGCAATGACCAGCTCTTCAGCTGAGCAATCGAGAACTTCTTACTGGCTTACAAACTACCTTGAAAAATAAAGAGATAGTAGATATTTTTCAAAACAAGTCTAAATGGCCCTTCCTTTTTCTGGTAAAGAACCAGAGAGACTTCAGGTATTCAGGTAGAATGCCAGCCCTATCTCTATGTGGTCAGTAACTTTTGGCAAGTTTCTGGACCCCTTTTTTTTTGACTCTGGTTTTAAAGTGGAGATAAGGATATACACACCATGTATTTGCAGATCTTCTCTTAGAGATGTCAAAGGATAAGATAGAAGCCACCAAGGCTTTGTCTGAGCAGAGGCTTGTGCTCCAGACTTTCCTGGAAGCTTTATTTTTGTGATCCTATTCCAGAAGCCCACAGGCACATAAGTGTATCTTTGGTCTATATGCTTTCCAGAATCATATGCAAATTGCAGCATAGAATGTGATGTAAGATAGTCTTCGTGTGTGTGTGTGTGTGTGTTATGCTCCACTTGTTTTTCTTTTTAAATTTGGTATAGGGCATGTACACTTGCTGGAGAAAGAGAAAGAGAGAGAGAGAGAGAATAACCCCCAGGTAGAATGGCCACAGTGTAATCCCTTCTTCTCAGTGTAATTCATTCTTCTCTGGATTCTGGTCACACATGAGCACACATGGTTTTCAAGCCACTGAATCTGGGACTCAAACCTTATAGTTGGCCATGTGGGATCCAGTGCCTTGACCACTATGCCACCTAGCTGGCCCCACCATACCATTTTACAGAGATGTTGAGAGGGGACTTCTAGCAATGTCTATATACTAAAGAATTCTAGGTAGACAACTCAGAGACACTGAAAGAGATGACAGTTAAAATCATGCCATAAGGTCCTATTGTTTAGTGTGGGCTACAAATTCGGTTCTGGTCTTCCTAGGGGATTAAAAGAAAAAGATCAACACTACCACTTTTAACATTCAGAGTGCCTTTGATAGGCAGGTTGATAGGGAGAAATCAAAGGAGGTATGTACTTCATCTAAAATACATTTGTATTTTAAAATTATGTGCGACACCGAGTTTTAATAATACTTACATTTTAAAAATAAAAATATTACATCCTAGAATATTTTGGATCCTACCTACCTTTTTCTGAGTGATAATAGCCAACAAAATTTGGCACTCCAGTACAAAATGGAAATCTATCAGTCATGAGCTGAGCATTTAAGAATTTTCAAGACTTCCCCAACTGACAGTGTGTTATTTGATGAAAGAGCATGTATTATTCTTTAAGTAATTGAAACAAAATAGTTGATTTTCCAGCAAAACATCCTATGACTCTTGGCTGTCCTACACTTCGGAATACAAAGTGTCCTATTCTGCTAACGAAAGTTGCTAATTATAAAACTCTTGAAGTTGGGTACTACAAGAAAAATGTTCTGTATACTTTACAAATAATTTCCCTCTGTGAGGTAAATGCTGACTCGTGCATTTCAGGTTTTGGCTTATTTGGGTATTCATAAGGGTCCTTCTTTGCTGATTATGTCAGCACAACCTCTTTATTGAATTATGGATTGGATATTTAATCAAGGCCCGCGCCTTATTATTAGCCATGTAACATTCCATTGTTTCAGTGGAAAATGGAATGTGTAAAACCTGATTCACATGAAAACCCATTGGTCTGGTAATAAATAATGTTTTACAGTCCACTCTTCTTTTATATCCCTATAATCCTTGTCTGCTGAAGAGGTGAGAATAAATAGGTGTACCTCATTCCGATCAATTGAGAGTGGTGATTCTCTCAGCGTGTTGGATATCTAGGCAGTGTGAGGAGTTGTTGTTTTACCTGTGTGAACTGAAAACTGGGACTGGTTTTGAAGAAACACTGATCTATCTTTATGTGTGTGTGTGTGTGTGTGTGTGTGTGTGTGTATTAGACAGAACTTACAGGAATTTTCTTGGGAAAAAACATTTAATAGCCATATATCCTGATGTCTGCCATGTTAGAAAGTTCTAGACCATGGATATACTATTCTACTCTATGCCTGAGCTTTTTCTCTGTGCTTCTGGAATGCTCACCCCTGCATTTTTTGTTTTTCGTTTTTTGTTTTTTCTTTCTCCCAAAAAAACTCCGGTAATTATTCAGTGATTGTGACCCTTGGTTGTACCTTAAACTTACATAGAACACTTAAAATACCATTACCTGGGCCCAACCTTCAGACTGCAATTCACCTGGTATAAGGTGGCCTCAGTAGTTTTAATTCCCAGTGATGTGCAGCCCAGACAGGCTCGCTGACCTCTGCTCTCAGAAGTGCAGAGCATTCCTGGGCACAGGCCCAGTAGACCACATGATCCAGGTGTACTCAGATGAGGCAGGAACATAAACCACATCTGACGAAGGACTTCAGAATAGGTGGGAGAAGTGAAATGCCCTCACTATGCAGAATCAGTGGCCTAGCCCCCTTGTTTTTGGTAACCTAACCTTGCATTCTTTGTTAAAAAACCTATGTCTACAAGGGCTTGTCAGGATAATGGATTGTGCCTTCTTCCATGGGAAGCCACAGATGGATTTTAAGCAGTGGGCAAGGGTGGAATAGGAGTGTAATGATCAGATCAGCATTTTCAGGTGATAATCTAGCTGCAGAGGAGAGAATGAATCAGAAGAGCAAAAATGGATGAAGTATAATCTGTAATCTGTTTTCTCTTCCATCTACTTAGAGAATTGCTTTTACTCTAAAACATATTACAGCTGAATCAGACAATTATAATTTACGCTGACCTGAAAACTGGTTCGTCAGGGGCTTTCACCCACTTTCTGGGGACTTGCATTGGAGGAGTCAAGTTTTTCTAGCACAGGGTCCCTCCTATTAATTGAACAGAGTGTCTAGATGTGAGGATGCAGGGTTCTTGACGTCTCCTTGACCTCACTTTATATAACAGGCTTTTGGCTCTTTTTTGTAAAGTTGTCTTACTGATTTCTTTAATCATGGTAAGAAAAAATAGAGCACATTGGTTTCGTAGCTCCCAAATTGCTGAAAAATTTGGTCCATTAATAGCTAGAAACCCCCCCCACACACACACACTGAACACACACACACACACACACACACATACAGACACCATTGTAAGTCTTGTCTAATGATACCATTTTCTGTGATGATGGAACTATTCTGTATTGGTACTGTCTGATAGAGTAGCCAGTAGCCACCAGCTATATGTACCTGTTAAGCACTTGAAATGCAATCGGCGTGACTCAAGAATCCACTTCTCATGTGTTAATTCGTTAAAATTCAAATTGCTGTATGTCCTGATGTCTGCCATACTAGAAAATTCTAGACTGTAGATAGAGTATTCTACTCTATGCCTGAGCTCAAGTTTCTCTCTGTGTTTCTGAAATGCTCAGCTCCGCATTTTTTTCCCCCAAGAAAACTCCAATTGGCTCCGTAAAACTTAGTTCATCTACCCTCCCACCTCAGAACACCTTTCCTGATTCTAAGACCGAATATGGTTTTGCGTGGTCCTGTGCTTACCTCTCCTGAGGAACTCGAGGTACATTTAATGATTACCATCTCTTGCCATTGTCTTTTTTCTTCCAGAATAAGTGAGGTAGAAAGCGAAGTTCTCTATAGTAGGAGAAAAATCTCTTCTCCTATGTCCCAAGAATATAGCTCATTGCTATTCTAACATCCACACGGCAAGGGGGTCTTGTGATATAATGCAAAGTGGGCAGGCAGTTTTGAGCTCTTGCCCCCTTTCCGCTAACTGTACAGTATTTGCCAAGTCCTCCTGGCTGTACCTTTAAGTTTTTCACCTGAAGATGGGGCTTTCACAGTTCCTTCATTATTTATTGAGGGGATCAGCTTAAGAGGTTATGGTGATTACTGATAACATTTATCACTTATCTGGGACATGATAGGCATTCTGCAACTGGTGGCTGCTAGTGTTAGATGTTCTGGAAAGGTTTGAGCCTCTGTTACTATGATTCTTCCAGCACAGTACCTGAGTGCTAGGCAGTGTGCTAAGTAGTTGATTTGCAATGTAACATTTACTTTCTTGACAGTCCTAATAAGGCAGTCGTTACTCTCTTGGTTGATATTTGAAGTTATACTCTGCAGCTAGGGAGTAAGTGGCTTAGTTAACCCCAGTTTGCCTGACTTCAATGCTCATGCCAGACTTCCCGGAACTGCTTTCATATGTGTTTGTGCTTAATGTCAGGTAGCAGTACACATACTCGATTAACAAAGCAAAGCATGAGAGAAAATCATTTTAACACAACCAGCAAAACTTCCTTGAACTAGCTGATTTGAGAAGCTGTATATTGCACTCCTTGTGTAGTATTTCTATTTCCCTGTTTGCAGTTTTTAAGTGAAGAGATAAGGAAACATTTAATCCATTCTCTCAATTAGACTGCATAATAGATTGTCATGGGCATTTTCAAGAGAAGTGTTCAATGATAGTGTTGTGAAGTGCATTGATCAGCTGCTTTTCAGAAGTCTATTGATTATCAGGTCTGTGTAAAGCAGAAGTGCTGCTAAGGATCTTATCTTTAGAGGACTCGAACTTTAGTGTTTGAAGGCAGCTCATGGGGCCATGAAGTCAGAGTCCTCATTTCCCTCATCTATACAGTGAAGCTTTTGTAGAGACTCTGCTGGAACCTAGATTCTAGGTGGTTGTTGTTGTTGTTGTTGTTGTTTTAATTGACACAGCTTAGTTTCTTTCCCTACAGCTTTTGTATTCTGGGTATCACTTTCCTTCCCTGACACGTCTATTGAGTATCTGTTACATCAGAGCAAAGTTACATGCTTGGAAAAGACAATGGTCACTGAGATAAAGCTAGACATTTGGTATTTGAATAGAGGACAAAAATAGAGATGCCTCCACATGGTAGCCATTAACTATGCCAAATAGCATTTGTCATACATCCACATGCCTTACTGTAGTAATTTAGTTACTCCTTAACCTGATGCATTAGATACTAATACCCCCGTTTTATAGTTGAGAAAACAGATACAAAAAAATGATGTAACTTGCCCAAGACCACACAGCTAATAAGTATAAGAGCTGAGACTGGAACCCAGCAGTTTGGCTTCAGCTCTTTGCAATAGCTACAGTTATAGTCTCTCAGTTATCATATAGATTATTACAGTATGAAGTTGGATGAGGTAGTGGCATAGGTGGCTCCTGAGCCTGTCTGCATCAAAGAATTACCTAAGAATCTTTTAAACAAATAGCCACAACGTATCCCCTAGGCTTGCTGAGTCTAAATATCTAGGACAGAGCCCAGGAAATGGTAGGGCTTTTTAAAAAGTCTCCAAATGGTTTATATGAACACCCAGGTTTGGACATAACTGCTATAAATAAAAATACACCAGGTGCTGTGACAGGGCAAATAAAGATGAATTCTTCTTCGGGTAAGTGGGATGGGGAGAGAGAAGGTATGAAGAACTGTTGGCATTTGAGCGGGTATTAGAAGATAGGCTGTAGGTGGGACCAGCAGTTAGCGAAGTGGCTATGTCGCTGAACTTCCATGTAGTAGACTGTGGTTCGAGTCCCAGACCTGGGCACGTGTGCATGTGTGCTCAAGATCCCGAGAGGAGAATGGAGGAAAAGGGATTGTAGTGTGGCCATCCCCTCTGGGGGGTGATTTCTCACTTTCTGTTTCTCTGTCTCTGTCTTTCTGGCGAGCGCATGCACCCTATAGCAAAAACCTCTTTAAAAAAAAGAGAAAAAGATGGGCTGTAGGTAGTCATGCAGAGGATAGGATCAGCACTGGTTCTTCTACAGGAATAAATCTTGATTAAGTGTGGAGGGGTATAGGCTTTCAGGAAAGAGAGAAAGGCGGTGAGTCTCTTGCTGGAATTTCAGTAGAATGTCTGCATCAAAGAATTACCTAAGAATCTTTTAAACAAATAGCCACAACGTATCCCCTAGGCTTGCTGAGTCTAAATATCTAGGACAGAGCCCAGGAAATGGTAGGGCTTTTTAAAAAGTCTCCAAATGGTTTATATGAACACCCAGGTTTGGACATAACTGCTATAAATAAAAATACACCAGGTGCTGTGACAGGGCAAATAAAGATGAATTCTTCTTCGGGTAAGTGGGATGGGGAGAGAGAAGGTATGAAGAACTGTTGGCATTTGAGCGGGTATTAGAAGATAGGCTGTAGGTGGGACCAGCAGTTAGCGAAGTGGCTATGTCGCTGAACTTCCATGTAGTAGACTGTGGTTCGAGTCCCAGACCTGGGCACGTGTGCATGTGTGCTCAAGATCCCGAGAGGAGAATGGAGGAAAAGGGATTGTAGTGTGGCCATCCCCTCTGGGGGGTGATTTCTCACTTTCTGTTTCTCTGTCTCTGTCTTTCTGGCGAGCGCATGCACCCTATAGCAAAAACCTCTTTAAAAAAAAGAGAAAAAGATGGGCTGTAGGTAGTCATGCAGAGGATAGGATCAGCACTGGTTCTTCTACAGGAATAAATCTTGATTAAGTGTGGAGGGGTATAGGCTTTCAGGAAAGAGAGAAAGGCGGTGAGTCTCTTGCTGGAATTTCAGTAGAAGTGTATATACCGAGCTATGTGACAAATTTTGTCTTTATCATCTAGGGCCAAAGTTAGCATAAAAGACCTTGTCCTATGTGAGATGTTTTCAGGAACCTTGCAAAATTGCTTCAGAATATATTTACCCACTTGTCTACGAATCTTGAAATCTCTCCACTTTTTTTTGGTTCTTGCTTTGTTTTTAAACTAGCCATTGATATCAGACTTTTTTGTTTTAAAACTTATTTTATTCATGATATGTACATGAGAGAAAGAAAGAAGCACCCTCAGCAGGGTCTGGTCACACTGCACTCTCCTTCCCCCATTCCTCTAGCTCATCAATGTCTTGGGCACATGAGACTCCATCCGGCCTGCTTCTATTTGAATGGGCAGAAGATCCAAACTCACATGTAGCCATGTGGCTTCAAACACTGCACTTCAGTGTGCTATCAACTGCCACAAAGCCTGGGCCACACTTCTTGGCTTAAGCTTTTCCTTGAAGGTGAAAAATAAGAAGTTCTGTATTGATGACTTGTGAAAACTTTAACCATTAACACAGTAAAGTGAATACTGCAGTTGTCTTATCCTTTAGGACATGTATCCCTAGAGACATATCGGAATTCGAAAGGCTGGGGTGAGATGTGAAAAATATTAGCCAAAATAAGATCTGGCTTAAACTTGTGGAGAAAATCCAGTTAGAAGGTCTTTGGTTGTGGGAGGGGGAAGGTGGAGCCTTGGAACAGCAGGACAAAGACATATATGACCCCCTGGTACCCTTTGTTTTGCACTGTCACTTGAGGCCAGCCTTATCATTTCTAAACCATGTTTGCAAAGAAGTTATTTCTGAGAGCTTTGAAGAGCAGAAGTGAAGATTTACAGCTTGGCAGGAGGATTAACACTTCAGCCATGAGAACAGTGTGTGTTAAAGAAGGGCTCTTACAGAATAGTCTTTCTTGTTCTTTCTGCCCCCCACTCCCAGGCCACTAAGAACAAAATGCACATAAAATAAGAAAGACTCATTCTAAACACCAGAACTAGTTTGTGAAAATTAATGTGCCTCTATAATCCTCTGGTTGACAGGTTAATAGCCTAAAGATGGGCATCCACCACCTGCCCCGTTGCTTTCCTTTTTAATTAGTACTTTTTCTCACTACATGTGAAAACAAGCCATCGTAAACCCCTGTAAACTTACAGGAAACCAAAACTTCACACTGCCCCCAACACACACACACACACACACACACACTGAAAAAAGAAAACAACAATTTCTACTTAATAGCTAATCATTGTCTCGAGAGCTCAAAAATGTTTCCAGTGTGTATTTTTAAAGAAGAATTTCACTGTTTTTTATCTCTGGCTTTTAAACCAGGTAGATCAAGGTTTCAAGCTGATTTATTTTGATGATTTCCGTAATAAAACTCAAGGGGAAAATTGGCTCCTTGTGAATACATCCACTTTTCATTAAAGGCAGCGAAAGGTCCAAGAATGAATCTGAAATGGAGACGAGATCTGCCATTTAAATCAGGGACAAATATACAATTTGCATCTGACATAAATTCTCATAGGGTCCTGTTACGAATACTTGAGGCAGGGAAGGAAAATTAAATTGACTTCTCACCTATTGTCATCCCTCCCTAGCTCTGTTCCTGTAGAAGTCATTAATGGCTGCAGGTACAAAGGATGGGATGTAGCCCTTGGGGGTTTCCCCAGTCACTGAGATGTTTAGCAGATTGCTGCTCTAGGCACTGATCACTGATCCGCCATTCACCTCTGCTGCGCTAGAATCTCCTTTAAATAAAAGCAGCAGGGGCTTCCTTGAGCACCACAGCCTGGAAGAGCAGCCCCACATCATTAAACAGGGTGTCTAGGCCTCTCTCTTAATCCGTCCTAAATCCCAGGTGCCCCTTTGCAGCATGGAGTCTGCATATTGAATTTCAAGATCTCTAAATGAGGTTGAAGGTCTGTTTGGAATCTGAAGATGGCACTCATGTGGAATTTCTCCAAGTAGTGAGATCTCTTGGATTCTTCCTCCATAATAAATAAATTTAAATTAGTCAATTGTTTTTATTTAAGGAAAACCCTTAAAATATGATATTTTGTGTCTCGTTTTCTGCTATTGTTCCAGGAGGTAAAGATAAGAGGATGGGAGTTGCTACCCCTTCCCCCACCCCTTTTTTTTCTATTTTAAACACCTATTAACTGCCACACACAGTCTTAGGTACATTACATATATGATAGCAAACCTTTTTTTTTCTCAGTTTTTTTTTTTTAAAGTCTGAGGAAAGACATTTAGAAGAAAAATAGGGAGGCAAAGCATTAATGGGACAAAGAAATGTGGTATTACCTATGGAAGATATTTTATAGTTTTATCACCTGGACTAGGGAGAAATGTTCACTTGTTGAAATATTCACTTTGTAAACTAAATAATGTGATTGAATGTATAAAAGAAAATGACATTTTAAAAAAGAAATATATCCAAAAGATCATTTCTAGTTTATTGTTATTTCTAAATAATAAAGTTTGATTACTTTTGAATAGAAAAAAAATTTCTAATGCTTAATTGTCTGAGACACACACACACACGTGCACACACACACATGGGCCTCTGACAGGCTCGTCTTGTCTTGCAATCCTCTCCTCCGCCTTCCAGCCAGCCAGCCTCATGGGTATGTCAGCCTGGGAGTGGAACATGTGCTTTCCTACATGGCTCCAGTATCATACAGCAGTGCCCTACCACCTGCACCATGTGGCTGGGCCTCCAGAGGTGTACTGGGTAATATAATAAAAACAAAACATAGAAAATGAAATAAAATATGGCTGAATGGTCTAATGAATGATTGTATAGTGAATGTAACATAACCAACACCCCATATGCGAGTTGAGGAGTTTCTGTAACTTGTTGTAGGGTTCTTTTCCCTTGTGTTATTCCTTAGTCTTGAGTGATGTGACAGAGAAGGCAAAGATTGCTTTGGTTTGCAGAATCTTGAAAGCTTTTATTATCGCTTCAGGGCCTGGATATCTACTGCCCACTTCTAAGTACGTTATGGATATAGAAGAGTAAAAATGATTTTTCTTGCTGCCTTCCTTTTTTCTCAATCTGGAGCCTAATAAATTAGGCCGACAGAAGATAGATTAACAAAAGAAAAACAAGTTTATTAACATGTGCATAACCTTGAGACCCTGTCTCTAAAAAAAATACATTGGGAGCACTTGAAGATGAGTAACTCAAATGAGTGCTTGGTACTTGGCCTTACAAATTTATCTTAACAACAGAAGAAACAATAGCATCTTATCCAAAGAACAATACTGACAAAATAAAGGAAAGGGACTTTGATTTTTCTGGACAGCAAATTGTGGAAACAGAAATACAGGACAAAATAATGGAAGATAGGGACTAGTCAAGTCTGTTATTTATTGGGTCCTTGGAAAAATCATGATTCATTTTTGCATAAAAAAATACAGAATACATCATGACTTTTCCAAAATCCAGGAGATTCCACTGGCGCCACCTTAGGGCTGATAAGGTCTAGAGTTGTCTTCTATAATTAACTTCTGCCCTTATACAGTGGGAAAAAGGGATACACCTTTAAGAATTTTTGTCCAGCTTTTACATAAATGGGGGTTTTTTGTTGTTGTTGTTTTTCTTTTTAATCTGCTTCTCAATTTCATTTAGCTCAAAATAATCCTTATGTCACAGTGGCATAGTTTAGGATGGCATATTTTGCTACCCTTTATGGGGAAAGTTCATATTAGAAAGATAAATGTCCTTCCTCATCTTGACACTATAACCTTTTACTTGGAGAGATTGCCCTAGGTGAGCTTTCTTGCAAATCTTTGCTCATAACCAGAAGGATCCAGATGTTTCTAGACCTTTAGTACTCATCCCTCCCCATGTTACTAAGGTGGATCAATAAAACAAGATTTAAATTATGATGGAAATCCTGAAGTTTAATATAGAAGGATGCCCTTCTATAACATTGCTTAATCCTGAAACTAAAACATCAGACCTCTGAGAGGAGCTGCGAATACTCCTACACTAAACACACAACCTGGTGTTTGACCCTTGTGGTGTCTCATGGTAACCATATTATAGACTGAGAAATTTCACTTTAAAATGGTTAGTAAGTTGTCCAAAATCACACAGCTATTAATAAAATGTAACAAAATCTTCATTTGAACCTAGATCATTTTAAGAAATTTTTGCCATAGGGCTTGTATGCTCACCGAAGAGAGAGGAGGAGATGGGAAGCAAGAAATCATCCCCTAGTGGGGATGGCCATGCCACAGTCCCTTCTCCTCCATTCTCCTTTCAGGATTTTGGGCAGGCATGCATACACACCTGGCATGAGTTTCAAACTGCTGGGGCCAGGACTCAAACCACAGTTGGCTATGTGGGAATCCAACAATGTAACCATTCCACCATCTGCTGGTCCCTGTCTAAATTGCTCTTAGCTGCTATACTATAATGCTTCTAAGCAGAGAGAAAAGTACAAGCAGAAAAATGCAGCTTATTCATAGTATCGGTCTGAAAGCTGGCTTTCCTTTTCAGTCAACTCTAAAGAAGTGTTGCTTTTCTGATGGATTTTGAATGGAGTATTTGATACTCTCTGCACTGCCCAATAGCGTGTATAAAAATTCTCTTGGCAAGTAGTGAGCAACTGAATCATCTGGAATTTGTATGGAATATTGCATTCTGAGAAAGTCTCCAGGTTGGACCATTGTCATGTTATTCTGAGCCCTTTATTTCAAAGCAGATACATGATGTGATAAGCTATGTAAAAGGTTAATATCTTCCTAGTATTCACCAAGCTGCTATATGCTATAGTGTAATTTGGATGTAATTTTTTTTCCTGGTAATATAAATATGACTCTATTTGAAGTGGGTTGAATTTGAAAACTCATGAATAAATTCTTTGACATAATAAGAATGATATGGCAAGGAATTGACCTACTTTGCAGGAAGACTCCCCCAGAGTTCCTTAGCTAATAGTATGTTAACCCAACAGAGAAATCTTCCTGCTAATAGCACTTACCGGAGAAGGTAGAAACCTGTAGTTTGTCAGGTAATCCAAAAGAAATAATTTAAAGTCTGCATCATTAAAGAAAAGATTCATGCCTTCCTTTAAATTTTATTTCAACTGAAAATCCATAATAAATGTACACCAAGCTGTGGATATTTTGATCCCTATGCCAAATTGGTTAGAAGGACTTTTCTTGACCTTTGGAATACGGTTTTGCTCATTGGAATGTTATGTCCTCTTTTTAAAGAAATCTAGGCCCATGAAACATATTTCTGTGATTTCTAGTTTGGGTTTCTTTAAAGTGAAATGATCATTTTAGTACACTTGGAAGATAGCCACTCTGTAGAGTCCTTCTGGAGCTGTTTTCTTTCTCGCTTAATTTTTGGGAGTAGCACTTTTTACATGTTTTTTAACAACCTATCCTTTTTGACTATTTCCAAATATAGAATTTCTTTTCCATAGACATAACTTTGTTTCTTGTTTCACTGATGTATGATACATTTCAATCATGTGCACTCTAACAAGGCTACCTGTCAAAAACAGACTTGGGAACAACCGTATGGGATTCGTGATAAGCATCCAACATCTGCTTCTGAATTGAACATAAATCAAGTAGTCTATCTGGCAGTAGCATTGAGCGTAGAGCCTGCTTGGATAGTAAGAAATACCACTGGTCAATCCACAACACTGGTTAGCTTACAGACTCTTATACCTCTCCTGTAGTTGTTCTGAGGATTTGAGGTACAGTAAAGTGAGGCATAATGATGTGACTCGCATAAAAAAGTAACTAGTCTGTAGTAGGAACTCAGAAAGCTGTAAGGTAAGTTTTCCTCTTTTCTTCCTCCTGTCAATCATGTCAATATATTTTAACTGAAATATTATTGACATGGGGGCTGGCAGGTGGAATGGAGGTTTAAGGTGCTAGACTCCCATGTGGCCAACCATGGTTCAAGTCCTGGACCTGGAGGCTCGCTTTCTCACTTTCCTCTCTCTCTCTCTCTGTCCCTATCTGGCAGTAGCATTGAGCGTAGAGCCTGCTTGGATAGTAAGAAATACCACTGGTCAATCCACAACACTGGTTAGCTTACAGACTCTTATACCTCTCCTGTAGTTGTTCTGAGGATTTGAGGTACAGTAAAGTGAGGCATAATGATGTGACTCGCATAAAAAAGTAACTAGTCTGTAGTAGGAACTCAGAAAGCTGTAAGGTAAGTTTTCCTCTTTTCTTCCTCCTGTCAATCATGTCAATATATTTTAACTGAAATATTATTGACATGGGGGCTGGCAGGTGGAATGGAGGTTTAAGGTGCTAGACTCCCATGTGGCCAACCATGGTTCAAGTCCTGGACCTGGAGGCTCGCTTTCTCACTTTCCTCTCTCTCTCTCTCTGTCCTTCTTTCTCTCTCTAGTCAAATTTAAAAATATTAATAATGAATAAATACTTTTTTTAAAAAAATTTAAAAGAAATATCATTGGTTTGAATCTCTGGTTTTGAATAGATTGTGACCCTGCTAAGGATAAGGGGCATGTTATAGTCATCTCATTCTCTCTTCAATATCACAGAGCATCTAGTAGACCTTCTAAAAATATGTTTTAATTTATTGCAATCAAACAAGGATGAGATAACTTTTAAGAGGAGGCTAGGAAAATCCTGGTCAAGCACTCTGTGTCTGGAGTTAAGATGCCCAGAGGAGAATTATAGGATGATAGTGTATGGAGAGGCTGCATGTGAGTCTGGAAATACTATTAATAATACTGATCCCAAGTCTGAAAGGCCTGGTAGGGTTAGGAGGCCAGAAGTTCTAAATCTGACCAATTTTGTCTACCACCCTTCTATGAATGTCTTTCCTTTTGGTTTCAGTCTCTCCTGTTGCCATCTGAGATCCAGGCAAGAGAATGCTTGCAGAAGGAACCAAATCTGATTGAATTCTGGGGTTTTCTTAAGGGCAGGGACTATATCTCGCTCATTTTTACAGGCAAATCTTGGAAAAGAAGAATTCAAGATTTAATTTGGAAACCTCATGAGGTTCTAGACTTTCAAATCAAACAGTCAAGAGTTCCCTATCTCCTGTGTGGACTGAGATGATTTCAATTCTTCTTGCTGAAAAAATATGCACTCTAAAACATGCTGGTAACTTTGTTAATAAGAATCAAATCCTGTTTATCTAAGATGTATTTGAAGAGTAAAATGTTGTTTGGACCCTATGCTAAGTAACAGAAGTGAAGAATGGCTTTTGTAGACTATCAAGAGCAAGACCAGGTTTGTTTTAGCTTGCCTTACTTTGAGAAAGCTCTCTAGTGTCAGCCACAGAATGCATTTTTTCCTCCCATCTGCTTCTTTCTCTGGCAGTTAGACCATCTTGCCATGGGGGCTGTTTCTGGCTTTAACAAAGCCATGATTTGGTATTCACTCTGTTTTAGGGGTAAGTAGCTGGTTAAAAGGGGCTGTCCCCCCTTGGGGAGACATAGTTCTGCTTTATTGATGCTTGAGACTCATTAAAAAGGACCACTCATAACTTGAGACCAGTTGTCAATGATGGAAGGTAGACCAGATACCTGCATGTTTCCCTTCAACCTTGTTAGCCCAAGTAGGCACTATGTAATGGAAGGAGCCCAGTCTGGGTGATCAGATTGATCAGATACAGGTTTGAATGTGAGCTCCATCCTTACCATCTGTGTGATTTGGTCAAATCATTTCCCCTTACTGAGCCTCCACTTCCTCATCCGTTGGAAGAGGGAACATCATGTCTTTTTTTATGTAGTTGTTTTGAAAATTGAATGCTAACCTGGTTGGAGCATTTATATTATGGGTTAGGTTGTGCCACACACCCCTTCACAGGATGAAGTCCACACTCTCAAAACCTCAGAATGTGGTCTTATTTGAAAAAAGATCATTACAGATTTAGTTAAGATGATTTTATGGGCCCAGCTCAGTATGATTCATGACCCTTGGAAAGAGGCAACATTTGAACATAGAGGAAGATACATAAGGAGAAGATCAAGAAAAGATGACAGCAGAGATGGGAGTGATATGTCTGCAAGCCAAAGAACCCCAGAGATTGCCAGCAAGCCATCCAAAGCTAGGTGACAGGTATGGAACTAACCCTCAAGAAGAACCCTGCTGATACCTTGACAATAGACTTCAAACCCAGAGCTGTCAGACACTGCATTTTTACTTTATTTTTTTTTGTTAAAGAATTATTTAATTTTTATTATCTTTAAGAGCCATTTCTGGTTTGTGCATTGCCAGAGGTTTGTGCATTGCCAGGGTTTGTGCATTGCCAGAGAGACAGAGAGAAAGTGAGAGACTGAGAGAAAGTGAGAAATTACCTCTATCCCCTGGGGGGTGGGGGCGGGGAATGGCCACACTACCATCCCTTCTCCTCCATTTTCCTCTTGGGATTTTGGGCATACACCCCCATGCACCCACTGTGAGTTTCAAGCCACTGGGTCCAGGACTTGAACCATGGTCTGCCATGTGGTAGTACAGCACCTTAATCACTGTGCCTCCTGCTGGCCCCATATTATTGTTATTTTTTAATTTGTCCAGAGAGAGACAGAGAGGGGAGGGAATGAGAAAGCAACCTACCAGGTCCAAGTCTTGAACCACAGTCAACCATGTGGGAGTCCAGGACCTTAATCACCATGCTACCTTAAGTCACTCAGTTTCTTTTTTTGTTTGTTTTTGAGAGGTTTTTGCTATAGGGCATGTGCGCTCACCGGAAGGACAGAGAGAGACAGAGAGATAGAAAGCTAGAAATGACCCCCCAGGGCGGATGACCATGCCGCAATCCCTTCTCCTCCGTTCTCCTCTTGTGATCTTTGGCACGCACGCACACGTGCCCGGCGTGAGTTTAAGCCACCAGGTCCAGGACTCCTCCCCCCTTGGGGAGACATAGTTCTGCTTTATTGATGCTTGAGACTCATTAAAAAGGACCACTCATAACTTGAGACCAGTTGTCAATGATGGAAGGTAGACCAGATACCTGCATGTTTCCCTTCAACCTTGTTAGCCCAAGTAGGCACTATGTAATGGAAGGAGCCCAGTCTGGGTGATCAGATTGATCAGATACAGGTTTGAATGTGAGCTCCATCCTTACCATCTGTGTGATTTGGTCAAATCATTTCCCCTTACTGAGCCTCCACTTCCTCATCCGTTGGAAGAGGGAACATCATGTCTTTTTTTATGTAGTTGTTTTGAAAATTGAATGCTAACCTGGTTGGAGCATTTATATTATGGGTTAGGTTGTGCCACACACCCCTTCACAGGATGAAGTCCACACTCTCAAAACCTCAGAATGTGGTCTTATTTGAAAAAAGATCATTACAGATTTAGTTAAGATGATTTTATGGGCCCAGCTCAGTATGATTCATGACCCTTGGAAAGAGGCAACATTTGAACATAGAGGAAGATACATAAGGAGAAGATCAAGAAAAGATGACAGCAGAGATGGGAGTGATATGTCTGCAAGCCAAAGAACCCCAGAGATTGCCAGCAAGCCATCCAAAGCTAGGTGACAGGTATGGAACTAACCCTCAAGAAGAACCCTGCTGATACCTTGACAATAGACTTCAAACCCAGAGCTGTCAGACACTGCATTTTTACTTTATTTTTTTTTGTTAAAGAATTATTTAATTTTTATTATCTTTAAGAGCCATTTCTGGTTTGTGCATTGCCAGAGGTTTGTGCATTGCCAGGGTTTGTGCATTGCCAGAGAGACAGAGAGAAAGTGAGAGACTGAGAGAAAGTGAGAAATTACCTCTATCCCCTGGGGGGTGGGGGCGGGGAATGGCCACACTACCATCCCTTCTCCTCCATTTTCCTCTTGGGATTTTGGGCATACACACCCATGCACCCACTGTGAGTTTCAAGCCACTGGGTCCAGGACTTGAACCATGGTCTGCCATGTGGTAGTACAGCACCTTAATCACTGTGCCTCCTGCTGGCCCCATATTATTGTTATTTTTTAATTTGTCCAGAGAGAGACAGAGAGGGGAGGGAATGAGAAAGCAACCTACCAGGTCCAAGTCTCGAACCACAGTCAACCATGTGGGAGTCCAGGACCTTAATCACCATGCTACCTTAAGTCACTCAGTTTCTTTTTTTGTTTGTTTTTGAGAGGTTTTTGCTATAGGGCATGTGCGCTCACCGGAAGGACAGAGAGAGACAGAGAGATAGAAAGCTAGAAATGACCCCCCAGGGCGGATGACCATGCCGCAATCCCTTCTCCTCCGTTCTCCTCTTGTGATCTTTGGCACGCACGCACACGTGCCCGGCGTGAGTTTAAGCCACCAGGTCCAGGACTCCAACCGTGGTTGACTACATGGGAGTCCAGCGACATAGCCATTATGTTAACTACTGGTCCCAAGTCACTCAGTTTGTGATACTTCGCTATTGCAGCCTTAGCAAACTGACACACACCTATCAGTTAGTTTTATTTCCTTACCTTGTTTCTATCACATAATCCTTCCTCCTGGCTGCCTTTAAATATATGCAGATAGGTGTGCCTCAGGACCCCTCAGTGGGGACAGAAACCTAGGTGTGCTGCACATCCCATTTCTGATCTTCCAGAGAGCACATAGCAGAGTTGTCCTCTTTTTCTATGATATGTAATATGTATTTTCTAATCCTCTGGGTAGTGCCTGCAGTAATCTTTTGCACACACATCCTGCTGTGGAAAGTTTGACAATAAGAACTGCCTCATGAGGCCAACCTGAAAAGGAACAGCAGATATAAACATGTCGCCATTCTTGTCATTTTAAAACAACATTTTTTTAAAGCATTTCAGAGAGTTGGGAAAAAAGGTTTCTTTTCTTCTCAGCCTCCTGTTTCTCCTCTGGCAGGAAAAGATATTTGCAGGTGTTACAGAGACAGCAGGAGGTAACAAGGAGAACAGCTTCCCTGAAAATATCCTGAGTGATTTGCATTGTATTAAGTGAGCACAAACCACCTCACTTAGTCATTCATATTAATTGGACAGTTTGAAAATATAGAATGAAGTTCCTCCAAGGGTTAGTGATCAAGGCTGTGACCCAGGACTTTACTGGTGTTTCCTTGAAACTGGCCCTATTTGGTTTAACTTTGCTTTCAATTGCTGCTCCATGGGAAACCTCCGCCTTGATGGACGATAGCATCCATTTCACTACCATCTGCACCTTTACCGTAAAGAAATTCCAGATCTAGGAACCAGCAGCACTGTATCCACAGACTCAGGGGAGGTTTTTTTTCGATGCAAAATACAGTCTTCTTTTTTCTACCAAGCGGTATTGAACCTTTTGCCTTGATCTGAGGACCTAGCATCTCAGCTCCTTCAAGTGTTCCAGTGAGCAGTGAGGGAGCCAGGACCCTGCAGAGTGAGCCGCCTGCAGGCTGCAAAATTCCAGCAGAGAGAGAATTTTTGAAGTATCAAAAGCTTCACACCTGTGGGTGATTTCCATGCAGCGACTGAGAAGAGGAGTAACCAACCCCTGACCTCTCTAAAACTCACATCTATACCAGCCTTGCAAGGAAGAGAATGATGCCTTTTGTTTTCTCAGACATGGCAGGAATACAAAGAATGTTATGTGGGTATAAGTTTAGGAGAGAAAAAGGGGAAGAGGCCATTTAAGAGGGCGCTGGAGCAGGACTCAGAGACCAGCATTCGGATCCTACAACCTGCCAAGCTTTTTGCTGGGAAACCTCACCTCCCCTGCACCTCCCTGAATCCCAACTTCTTCATTTGTAAAGCAAGGTAATAGCATGCACCTGACAGGTCTGTGGCCGGGCACATGTGTAGTGATGTGTGGGACTGTACGTGTGCCTTGCACTGTGTCCAGTGGCAGCCTGTTTTCTCTCGGCAGCTCATTTTCCCACAGTTACTGAATAATTACTATGTGGGAAGCACTTTGCTAAGTATATTATATTCACTAATTAGCCAATTCAAGGAGGCAGTGTCTTGTTAATGATAAAAAATCATATTACTTGGGTTCAAATACATTCCAGCTGGCTCAGTAACCTTGATCAAGTTCTTTTACTTCTTTAAGACTTGGTTTCCTCCTCTGGGAAGTGGGAAGATTAACAGCGTCTACATTATAGGATCACTGAGAGACATAAATGAGATGGTGCTTGCAAAATGAGTACAAAATCTGACAGATAGTAAGTGCTCTGTAAATACTAGTAAAATCATACTGAGAGCTTGTTAAAGAGCCAATTTTTCGGGACCAGCAGTTGGTGTAATGGCTATGTCACTGGACTCCCATGTAATAGACCGTCCCGGACCCAGTGGCTTAAAACACGCTGGGTGCGTGTACGTGCGTGCCCAAGATCCTGAGAGGAGAATGGAGGAGAAGGGATTGCGGCGTGACCATCTCCCCTGGGGGGTGATTTCTCCCTTTCTGTCTCTCTGTCTCTCTCTGTGTTTCTGGCGAGCACATGCGCCCTATAGCAAAAACCTCTCCAAAAAAAAAAAAAAATGCCAATTTTTCCATAACTTCTTAAAAGTGTAAACCTGTAAGGTTGTCAAATAGTTTAACCTATGACCGGATTTTAATTGTGTTAGAAAAAATAAATGAGAGAGTGAGGGTAAATTAGTCCATTTCTGTGGTTTAATAGGTATTTCTATTTCAGTGTAATTATTTATCTTTATTTCTTAAGAAACTTTTCCATATGAACTAAAGAAAAGGGGTGTTTGATAATGCCTGGGAATTAATAAGTAGGTTGGGGGGGAGACAAAAGGGAAGATAGCATTTTAGAAGTAACTAAATTCATCACTTAAGAACTGGGAGGCAGGCAAGAGTATAAAAAATCGGTGGGACCAGCAGATGGCAGAATGGTTACATCACTGGACTCGCACACAGTCTACAGAAGTTCGAGTTCCAGACCCAGAGGCTTAAAACACGCTGGGCACTTGTGCTTGCGTGCCCAAAGTTTCAAGAGGAGAATGGAGAAGGAACTGGGGTGTGGCCATCTCTCTTGTGGGGTGATTTCTTGCTTTCTGTCTCTATCTCTCTGGAGAGCATATGTGCCCCGTAGCAAAAATCTCTCTTGAAAAAAATGGGAATGGGGAGCAGAAGGTAGGGACAGAAGGTGACAGGCATAGAGGTGACCTGGCAGATGGGGTAAGGGAAGCTCTTGTTCTGGATAGTGAGGAAATTATGCCAATGTGTGGACCTGTGGAATGTGTTCTGGGACTTCACTGGGCTTGGTAGAGCTTGAACAAAGAGCACGTGTTGGGGAAAATGAGTGGGACTAGAGATGAAGTGCCATCCAGTGAAGACTGGGATCTGCACGAGGGCAGGGAGTGTGTCTGTCAGGTTTACCTCTAACCCTCGATTGCTCAGCAAACAGGCAGACAAGAAATATTTGATGAAATATTTTTTAAAATGGATTGGAAATGCAAGTGAAAAGAGACCATGGGCAGACTGCTAGAGAATACTACCAGTAAGGATCTGGGAGAAAGAATGCATAAAGAAGTCAGGAAAGAGGAGCAGCCAGGATAGTACCAGAAGCATAAGATAGGTGACTTGTTTAAGAAGAAGGAACAATGGGACTAGCAGTTAGCGTAATGACTAATTTGCTGAACTCCCATTGTAGCCAACCACGGTTCGAGTCCTGGACCCGGTGGCTTAAACTCATGCCAGGCACTTGTGCATGTGTGCCCAAGATCCCAAGAGGAGAATGGAGGAGAAGGGATTGCGGCATGGCCATCCCCCCTGGGGGGTGATTTCTTGCTTTCTATCTCTCTGTCTCTCTCTGTTTTACTTGCGAGTGCACGCACCCTATAGCAAAAACCTCTCAAAAAAAAAAAAGAAGGGGGAACGTTAAGATGTCACATTGCATTGGAGAGACAAAGAGAGTAAGCCAGACAACAGAACAATTGGAGTAAATAATTCCCTGGTGACTTTGTCTTTATGAGCACATTTCCTGTCAACAACTCCCCACAGTAGCCCTTTGCTGTGGCTGTCTCATTTTTAGCAATTATGGAACCAGATTATTTAGGGTGTAGACTGTCAGGTTCCTAGTCACCTTGCAAATCTTCACTTCTCATTGATTCCTTTTCTAAAAGAGGTGATAAAAGGACTGGTATTTCCAGCCTCAGTTTCTCTTACTTCAACCAGACTTACCTGCATTCTCTATAATACAGTACTGACCATGTCGTAATGTAGTGTCCATGGACAAAGATGCCCTTAACACCCTCAGAGCAGTGTGAGCTGCCATTCACATTCCTCCAAAATCTGAGCCCAGAGCACACAGGCGGTGGAGTCTAGTGAAAAGAGTATAAACTTAGGAGTCAGGAACATTCAGATACAGATCCCTGCCTGGGTATCCAACTTGGACAGCTCATGTCTCTCCCTGAGTTTCTTTTCTAAACATGGGAAGCATCTGCAATGTGTCTGGTTCCATTCCTGGCTATGAGAGATGCCCAATAATAAGTAGCAGTTATTACTATGCAGAGGTAGATGCAGATCTTTGGCAACAGCTTTGCAGGCCTTGAGTTTGCCTTTAAACCTGGCTAGGGGTGATCCTCGTATCCCCTTGACTTCTTATAAATCGAGTATATTATTTGAGATGCAGCTTTAATTCTGCCTCTCTCTGAAACCACCTTTGAGGACCCTGGTTCAAAGTCATCTTTTTTATCCTCCAAACCTCAATAATACTGCTCAGTATAATATATATGCTGGTTATTCCTGGGTCAGCCTGGGCCATGACTTCTGTTGTTGTGAACTTGTTTTTCTATCTTGATTTCTTGTTTGTTTCAAAGGTTTATGTATTACTACCTTGACTTGATAGTAAATTGCTTGGGGTTATACAAGGGCCTGGAAATTTACTACACCTGCAATTCATAGCTTTTTTTCTGGTCTTTCAATTCTTTCCAAGACATGGCCTAAGATGGAAAATTCCTTAGTTGCAATCAAAGAGACCTGGATGTGAATTAGTAGCCAAATGAAGGTTGTGTGATAAGAAGTCACCTGTCTACGGTGAGCTCATGTGTAGAATGGAAGAAAAAGAAACAAAAACAAAAACAAAAATCTACCTCACAGGGTCATTAATGGCATGAATTTGGTGTAATTATTTCTCAGTTATAATATCACCATTTCAATGGTCCTGATTAAGTGTGCAATGGCGAATATTTCCATTTGTTAAGATTTCTTTGAAAGCTTTGCTTTGTGGTCTTTAGACCTCTTTGAAATACTACCTCATCCATGTGGCCAACTCTGACCCATCCACCAGAATATCTGACTCTTCCCGGGGTGTTGCCTTTGCACTGCGGCACCTCCATTTATCACATTTCATTCTGCCTTTTAGGAAACTTTGTTTCTTCCTTTAGACTGGGGACTTCTTAAATGGGGCAGCTCCATCTTATCGATGTACATAGGGAGACAACATAAATAGAGTGGGAAACACGCAGAAGTGAGGATGAACAAAGCTAGAGTGAGTCCTGAAGGGATCCCATGTCTTTACTGGCTTGATGAACTCCAAACAGGTTTCTTGACCTCAGAAAACCTGTTTCTCCTCTCTACAAAGTGAGCTAGCTCATAATTCCACACAGGGCTGTCAACATTTCTCTTCAGGTTAAATGAAAAGTAATATATGAAAAAAAAGTCTATTGCTATACTTGAAACATAATAGGTGTCTCTTAACTGGCAGCCCTGGCTCCTTGCCCAAAGTCAGTCCCATAAAAATTGCTCACAATGAGGCCTTCAGGTGGCATGGTGGTTTAAGCCCTGGATTCCCACACAGTTGACTGCAGGTCTAGTCCCAGACCAGGTGGCTTACAAATCATAACCAATAAATAGATAAATAAATAATTACTTAAATGTTTGTAAAAAAAAAAAAAAGAAAGAAAATGTTGACTGGATTAAATAAAAGGTGCTATGATACTTATTTCTGTTTTTCACTGATCATTTTATCCTGATACTGCTCATTATTAAAATGTGTATTAAAATGTGTATTAAAATCTCCCTGACAATGGGCCACCATGGTTTGAGAAGCAGTAGCTTACAAACTCATTGAGCTCTTTGGAAGGGAAGTGCTTTTTCAAAACCAGCAAGTCTGTGCGTGTAAGTCATGCTTTTGTTATCTGATGAAAAAAAAAAAAAAAAAAAAAAACATTTTTAATACTCATCTAAAAAAGGGGAAGAAAGAAACTGTTTAGGAAGAAATTGACTGTTCTATATTAAATCCACTGAAAACTAAAGCCGTCTAAGGGGATAAGCTATAAAATTAGTTTGCAGTCTGAAGTCTTGGAGATGAGAGCAGGGGAAAGATGATCTCAACCTGAATTGTCTCTTTTTCTCATGGCTCTATTAATAGATGAGAAGATAAGTAGAGGGAATCTGGGATGAAGTGAGAGTCCCTGAATGGTGAACTGGCTTGCGGCCACCCACTACCTTTCTCAGAGCAGACATTTAGTGGCTACCTCCCTGCCTCCAGGGAGTGAGGAAGGGGCTAGATATAAGGAAATAAGCAATGTTTTTTTTATTTAATAAAAAAAAAAAAAAAAAAAAAAACACTATTTCTCCCTGTTTACAGAAAAGGGGAAGAAAGAAACTGTTTAGGAAGAAATTGACTGTTCTATATTAAATCCACTGAAAACTAAAGCCGTCTAAGGGGATAAGCTATAAAATTAGTTTGCAGTCTGAAGTCTTGGAGATGAGAGCAGGGGAAAGATGATCTCAACCTGAATTGTCTCTTTTTCTCATGGCTCTATTAATAGATGAGAAGATAAGTAGAGGGAATCTGGGATGAAGTGAGAGTCCCTGAATGGTGAACTGGCTTGCGGCCACCCACTACCTTTCTCAGAGCAGACATTTAGTGGCTACCTCCCTGCCTCCAGGGAGTGAGGAAGGGGCTAGATATAAGGAAATCTGTATTTTTTATTAACAAAACAGATACAAGCAACTTATCTACTTGTAAGTAACAGAAATCAACTTGAATGGACTTAAATACAATAGGGACATCTATTATAAGGACCCAGAGAGCTCAGGGAACCTGGGAAGGGGCGTGTGTGAGCAGGGCCTCTGGCAAGATGACCAAGGAATCATTGGGAATTTTTTTTTGAGAGAGAGATTTTTCTATAGGGTATGTGTGCTCCCCAGAAAGACAGAGAGAGAGAGACAGAAAGCGAGAAATCACTCCCTGGGGAGATGGCCACGCTGCAATCCCTTCTCGTCCATTCTCCTCTCTGGATCTTACGCATGCATGCACATGTGCCCATTATGAGTTTAAGCCCCTGGGTCCGGGACTCAAACCGTAGTCGATTACATGGGAGTCCAGTGACATAGCCATTACACCAACTGCTGGTTCTGATCATTAGGAATTCTAACAGTACTATTACTCTGTAGCCACTTCTTCTCCCAGAACATCTTTCTCTTTGTCTTTTCTTAAGATTGGCTTTTTTTTACCCAGGCCAGTGGTGGGGAAAAAATGGCCATCCAGAGTTCCACATTTGTATGTTATGATTCTGTTCCCAAGAAGAGATGGACTCCTCTCTCTATGTCTCAATACTCAGTTCCCAAAGATAGAGCTCACTCTGATCAACACAGCTTTGATCAGGGGTCACCATCTGGTTCAATCTAGAGGGGCTAGGGGTAAGGTCACATTGTGTGAACATAGCCCTGTGGCACCAGTGGGGTAGTCAGCTGGTGAGTCAATCATCGAGATCAGGGCAAGTATCTCAGAAGGTTATCTACCACTTGATGAATGAGACAAGCCCCAATGTTCCTGCAGTTAGTGCAATAGAAGCAATACAAAAAGTGAGGAAACAAATCAAGGATATTTATATATTTACCACCTTCAACATTTAACATATTTCAGTGGGAACATTTGAGCCTGCACACTGGTTATTCTGGAAGTATATGTTGAATTGTCTATGATGTTCTTTACTGTGAAATACAGTTGTGAAGATAAACAAATTGATTAAAAATCAGACAACAAAAGGTCTCAGGAATTAATGAGGATAGATTTTTGAAAACAAAGATAATCTTAACACAGTCAATGAAAAAAGAATTTGTGATTTCCATATAGAGGATTTGGGGAGATAGGAGTTTATAATATGAAAATATCTGTGGTCTAGTTAGAGATAAATACAGTTGTACATAACAATAACTCATTATGAAGCGACAAAAAAAAAAAGAAAACTTTTACTCACTGTGAGTTCGTCTAAGACCATAGTACTGTACTGTGCATAAAGAAAGAAGTCCTCAAAAATTCAAAAAACGAAACAAATTTGGAAAGAGATATTTTAAAGCCAGGACATGGTAAAGTCGGTGACTTGGTGATTTGTCAGCTTTACAACATTCTTGGTTTTAGCCTTCTTTAAATTTATTCCAAAGAAAGACTCAGCTACTTGTTTATTATCCACTGCATACATGCTTTTAAAGACCATTCTGGGGCTAGCAGATGGCATAGTGGTTAAGGTGCTAGACTTCCACATGGCTCACTGCAGTTCCTGTCCCGGACCTGGCGGCTTCAAAGCCACACAGGTGCATGTACATGCGTGCCCCAAATCACGAGAGGACATTGAAGGAGACGGGACTGCAGGATGGCCATTCCCACTTTGATTTCTTACTTTCTGTCTCCCTGTGTCCAGCAAGCATGCATGCCCTATGGCAAAAACTCTTTAAAAAATTCATTCTGTATCCTACAAAGATGTGTAATGATTCTATGTAAATTATAAGCTATAATAAATATTTTGAGTACTTATTTTTTAACAGTATAAACAATTTTATTTTAGCTGTGTCTCAAGCCATCAGTTGATGGCCACGTAAAATACATACGTTTTTAAAGTAAGAAAAAAGAACACCTTGTAGTGTTTTTTTCTTGGTGACAGCCATGCTAAGAAGCAGCCATGTTTTTTCAGCATTAACATAGTTCAGTCTGAAATCTGATGCTAAGTTTAAGCTGGAGGGAAAGGAACTCATATTTATGGAGCACCCATATGCCAGACAGGCCATTCACTTTCCCGTGTCCTTATTTCATTCACAAACCTCGGGGCAGTTTTAGTCTATTTCATATTATAAATGAGGACGTGAAGGTTCCAGTTCTAGGCGCTAACTTAATCCGGACTAGACCCAATGTGGAAGAGCAGGACTTGGAATGTTACCTCCTGTATTCCACACACTGTCTACACAGCAGGGTGGAATTGGAAAGGTCCTGAAGGGAACATCAAGCCACCAGTGTTGTTTGCATCGCTGATGGGAATGGCTTCGTATTGGGAAATGTCCTTGACTTTCACTAAGGTACCTCCGCCAAAGTCGAGAGTCCTGTTTGCTTCCTTCTTTTCCTGTCTCCTCCCCAGTCTATAAATAAGCCCTGCCTGGTTTCCTCTGAGGTATTCTTTTTTTTTTTTTTTTTTTTTGACTCAGTTCATTTCTCTACATCTACTGCCATTATCCTTGTCTCATCATTGGCCCCTGCTTCTCTTCCTCCTTTCAAACAGAGCAGCGAGAATCATCCTTACAAAGTGTGGGTCATGCCCCTGCCCAGAGCCCCAGTGGCTTTCCCCTGCACGTGTGACCACCACGTCCACAGTCCTTTCCATACCCCAAAAAAAAAAAGCCCTTTCCCTCCCCCATCACACACACGTGGAGAAGCCCTGCCCCTCCCTCCCTCTCCATCCCGCAGCCCTTCCCCTTGACTGCTCTGCGTGATCATGCTAGCTGGCTCCGCTTCATACACAGGCTTCCAGGCATTCCCTCCTGGCATGACTGCCCTTTTCTTGTTCACATCTCGTTTCAAATGCCATTTCTACCGAAATGCCTTCATGGACCAGCCTGTCTAAACTCATTGTTCCCTACCCTGTCCCAGTCACTCTTTATTTCATCAAACTGTTTTGTCATCTTCATAACACTTACCACCATCTGCAAAGATCTTGTTCATTATTTATTTACTTGCGCATTATCCTTCTTTCCTCTCTAAGATCAGATGCTCTCAGAGAGCAGGGGCTTCCTCTCTTGTTCATGGCCATACCCTGGGACCCGGGCCAGTGCTGGGTGGGCATTCCCCACATGTTTGTGGAATGAATGAATGTCAGGTTGGCATTCATGTTAGCAATCCAGGGGATTCAGGGCTGGGCCTGTGCCTTTGCATTCATGATGAGACTGTCAGGGGAGGAGACACTTAGTCACTGTCTATCCCAACACATTCCACTTAAACCCTCCATCACGGAGATTTATCTCTGAGTTTAATCAAATGTAATTTATATTGCAGCCTCCTCAGTAAATAATTGATTTGCCCTCTCTGTTGTCTTCATCACAAATACTTCTTTGTACTCTAAAGAAATAATTTAATCAGTCGATAGTATACACAGCCTCTTGCTCAGAAGGCAGATGGAAGATAAAGCAGAAGTCTTGTTCACACCAGAACATATGAAGGCCAAAATAATCTATTTAAAAAAAAAAAAAAACAACTCTGCAAACAAGTTGACGGCAGAGATACCCAATTAAATTTCTTTGTTTTGTGTGTGTGTGTGTGTGTGTGTGTGTGTGTGTTTTGTTTTTTTTTTTTTTGTAATAGAGATGACCTGATGGAATTAAAAGATGCTAAAGAAGAAAGTTGGTGGCCAGTGATAGTTTGCATGTGAAAACAGAAATGCTTGCTCATTTGTGGTTTAATTAACTTCTGTCTGGTTCCAAGAGCAGCCTTTTTTTTTTCCTGTAAGGATTTTGCCAGAGGATGCATGCATCCCCTGGAGAGACAGAGACATTGAGAGGGACGATGAGAAATCATCCCCCACAGGGCATGGCCACACCCAGTCCTTCTCAGTTCTCCTCCTGGGCTTTTGGGCACACAGACTCACATACTCAGCATGATTTTCAAGCCATATGGTAGTCCAGTGCCTTAATGGCTAAGCCACCTGCTGGCCCCAAGAGCGGCCTTTTGAAATGTCTCGCACGTTGGGCGAGAGGTCCAGGCTGGGGGTTCCATTGCTCTGCAGCACTTGTAACCTGTGACTCTCTGAACAAGTCCGATTCTCCTTCCCTCTTTGTGGGTAGACAGGCTTTCCATAGGCAACCTGTCCAGAGCTTCCAGGGATTCTTTTGAAATTCAACTCATATAAACATCCTTTCTTTGCCCTTCTCTGTTGCTCCCCATGAAAGACACTGGGAGAAGTGAATTGTACATTTGTTTTCACACATTTGTCTATTTTGAGCCTACACTTTTCTGGAGGAAAAAGGGGGTTGGATAATGAAGCATCAACACTGATAAGTGTGAAAGATTCTGTGTAGGCGTTCTCCCAGGGAAAATATGTCTTGTACTGTCCTTTTTCATTTTTTTTAAGGGAGATTTTTACTATAGGACGCATGCACTCACTGGAGAGACAGAGAGAGGCAGAGAGACAGAAAGTGAGAAATCCCCAGGAGGGATGGCCAACCCGCAATGCCTTCTCGAAGCATCAACACTGATAAGTGTGAAAGATTCTGTGTAGGCGTTCTCCCAGGGAAAATATGTCTTGTACTGTCCTTTTTCATTTTTTTTAAGGGAGATTTTTACTATAGGACGCATGCACTCACTGGAGAGACAGAGAGAGGCAGAGAGACAGAAAGTGAGAAATCCCCAGGAGGGATGGCCAAGCCGCAATGCCTTCTCCTTTTAGGATCTTGGGCACACATGCACATGCCTAGCGTGAGTTTTAAGTCTACAGGTTAGGGACTTGAACAACGGTTGACTATATGGGAGTCCAGCGATGTAGCAATCATGCTATCTGCTGGTCCCATGTTTTGTACTGTCTTTAGGAGTAATTCTCGATATATTTCTTTTCAGTATCTTAATTGGAAACATCTTAACTGTCCAATGACAGGGGATTGGTTATTTAGACTGTGGCATAGCTGTATGATGGATTCCACTGTCCCATAGGGAGCTTTATACCTAGCCCCATCTGATCAGCCAATTATTGATTGAATGTAGCTGTAAGGAGAAAGGGGAGGTATCGTCTATTTGTATGAGAAAGATGATTTCCCCTGATGCTTAGCCTAAATAGCACCTGAGATGTGGAGCACAGTCATTGAAATTTAAAGTTGGTTTTCCAAAGTTATAAGATGTTGTGTATGTATGCATGTGTATTGGGAGCAGGGGGTGTGAAAACTGTGGGTAAAGAAAGTTGAAGTGATTTCCCTTCCTAACTCTATTTACTTAGTCAGCAAATGTTTAATGAGTACCTGCTGTAGGCCAGGCACTGCTCTGGTGCTCTGGGATACATAGTGAGCAAATCAGAAGGAAACGTAGGCCCTCTATGAGCTAACAGTCTACCAAGGGTGATTGCCACGCCTGACCTCTGCCCGCCCTGACATGCTGCATCAGGGAATCATGCCTGGCTCGTGAAGTGTGTCTCAGGGTTATTTAGCATGACAATCTCTTTGGGTGTTTATTTCAGAGAACCTTGAACATGGTGTTTGAAGAGGCCCTACTAGGAATTGTTGGGTCTGAGGATTTGTTGGAATGGCAGGATGGAGCTGACAATCATTTTCTTTTGTTATTAAGAGTTCCTTAATGAAGCCATACAGTTTTCTTTGTGGATTTTTGAAATTCAGAATAAGAAATACCAAGATGGGGGTGAGCGTGAGGGACAGAAATAAATACTACAATAATATGCCTTTGGTAGAGAAAGGTAAGAAGGACCAAACTATGGTGGTCAAGAATTGTGTCACTTATATGGGGTCACTAAAGAATTGTGCTTTGCACTTCAGTGGTTCCTGAATCATGGGCCAGACCTTTATTTGCTTTTAAGTTTATTTTATTCACACAAGAAAGTACACATGCACCAGAAAGAGAAATACCTTTATCAGAATCTGGTCATGCCATCCTCCTGTTTTCCACAGTCCTCCAGTGCATCAGGACCTTGGGGAGTGCATGTACACACCCTGCTTGCTTTCAAGCTGACCTGGGGATCTGCACCTGCAGTTGTCCACGTGGCTTCCAGAATCACAGTTTAGTTTGCCATCGACCGTGCCACCCAGGCTGAACTGAGCTTTGAAACATAGATTCCCTCGCTCTTGAATGAGACTCTCTGGAAGTAGGCTTGGGATCTTACTATTTCACTTCGTAGAGAAAGGTGCAAATGGACTCCAGATGCCCTTTATAGTGAGCTCTTTTCTGAAGTACCAGGGAAGAACATTTTTTAAGAAAATGTGTGCATGAATCATAGGTTGAATATTATTTTAGCTCTTTAATTAGTTTACCTTTTAGCAATAATGACAGCAACCGTGTTCATAAAAACACATTTTAACAGCCTCCTAAGTGTGTTTTTCCCCTTGTTCTGCTCGCTACCCAGCTAGTTAATTACACAAAATCAGCATTCTCTCCTACGCAGACAGCATACATAATTATTTGTCCATTGCAAATCAACACCTGGATAATTACAAGATGGAATTCTAAGTAAAATAAGTTATCTCTGCTGATGGGCCCTGAAATCCCCCCACAATCTGTTCTTAAATTGGACAACTTAACAGACAATAGGACTCTTTCAGCAATGGGCAGAATGATGTTGGACAGGCTGGGGGCGAGGGGGGCAGGGAACATCGCTTTGAAATTTTCTTATCATCAAGATGGATGGCCTGTGATTCGGATAGATATGCAGAAGGAGGGAGGATCTCTGTGTTAATAATTCATAAGGTGATCTCCCTATTGCCTTCAGGAAGGAACATCCTGTTCCTAATTACACTCTTATTCCCAGGCAACTGAAAAAATTCCCAAACAGCTGGGACCATTACTTCTAAGGCAGCACGACTTTGCTATGGTTAGCTTTCGGCTACTGATGCTTAATGTGAAATATATTATTTGGGGAGAAGGAAGGTGGTAAATATTTACTGAGTGACTGCCTTGTGCCATGCACTGTGTTAAGAACATAACATATACTACCTCCTATGACTAACCGTCCAAGAGAGAATGCAGATCCACCCAACGTTTTATGCATGGAGGGCCCAACACTCAGAACGGTTAACTACCTTTCCTGATATCACACAAACACAAGAAGAAGCAATCCACAACTTCGATGCAGTACCTTCTGGTTCCCAGGGGCTAGGCAGTGATGCCCCTCCCTAGCAGCACAGCCTTGACCAGCGATGTCACTGCCCTGTGCCTCAGTTCTCTCCCTGTTTGAACATGTGTGGTCCTTGTCTTCTCTGTTGTTGCAGAGCTTAAATAAGACCATTTATGTAAAGGAGACACATGCTCATATTCGGGCATGGTCTGGCTTGTATTCCTGCTCTTTTTTTTTTTTTTTTTTGGGAGGGGTTTTGCTATAGGGCGCGTGGGCTCGTTTCTATCTGGAATACATTCTTCCAATTTTTTTCCCCCCTGGTCGTTTTCCTGCCCTTTTTTTTTTTTTTTTTTGGAGAGGCTTTTGCTATAGGGCGCGTGCGCTCGCCAGACAGACAGAGAGACAGAAGGGATGGCCATGCCACAACCCTTTCTCCTCCATTCTCCTCTTGGGATCTTGGGCACGCACGCACACGCACCCGGCGTGAGTTTTAAGCCACCGGGCCCGGGACACGAACCACAGTCGACTACGTGGGAGTCCAGCGACGTAACCATTATGCTAACTGCTGGTCCCTGTATTCCTGCTCTTAATTCTGCCCCACTGTCATGGACTGAATGTTTGCAAACAACGCCCTCCCACTTTGGTAGTGCCCTAAGGACTAAAATGATAGTTTTTAATAATCTTTAGAGTCTTATTAGCTTTAGCTGATGTCATGAAGGTGGGGTCCGCATGATTAAATTAGTGGCCTTATTAGAAGAGGAAAAAGAACACAGCTTTCTCCTTCTCTTCTTCTCTTTTTCTCCACGTCCCCCAGCCCCCACTCTTTCTTGGTTATACAAAGAAAAGGTCTATGAACACACAGTGAGAGAGTGGCCATGTCAGGCCAGGAAGGAAGCCTTTATCAAGAACCAGATCCTCTGGCCTTGGTCATGGACCTCCTGACCTCTAGAACCATGGAAAGTAAAAAGTCTATTGTTTAAACCACCCAGTCTGTGCCATTTTGTTTTAGAAGCCTTAGCTAACAAGATAATCCTTTAGATGTTTAGTAGTATCGAAAACACAGAAGTGTATACCCAGCTCTGTGTAAGAAAAACATAGGAGTTGACCTCTACTAGACAGGGAAATATTGTAATTGTCAAAAGTTAAACGAATTCACAGCCAGAATGACAACGTTAGCTGGGGGTTGTGGGGGTTACTTATCTTGGCTCTCCTGTAGGTTTCTGTGGGTGGTCATTACAATCTATAATGGAGGGGGGATAGAACAGTCTTGGGTGTGAAATATCTTTTATTTGACCATTAACAGTCTTTAGCGAACAGCCTGAAGTGGGAGGCCATTTATGACTCCAGTGGGTTCTGCAGGCTCTCTGCTGCAGTGTCATAAAAAATGCTAATTGCCTTCCTCCTTCGGATCCTGACTCCTGACAGAGGTTCTTGTTTTTGCTGAAGTTTTCACAAGGTGACTCCCAGTGTGAGACCTCCACCTAGGCTGTGCCTTCTGCTCCAAGACAGGGACTTGGTGTTCTCCATGACAGCCTCTTTGAGGCCTGTTCAAAATGGGGCATTTACTGGTCTCCAGAGAATTGGCCTGATTTAAATTCAGTGGAGATTCATTTCCCAGGTTAGGAGGTGAGCAGGTTGTGATGAGGTTGAGAAATGTTCTTCCCTAATGGCATAAAGCAAAGCCAACATTAAAACAACCATGGGTGTGACATTTACTTTATCCCATTATGAATTTTATTCCTTGAAAACTAAGTGATTAACACTCATGGAATGGGTAACGTCAGGGCTATATGGAGGGGATTTCTAGTAACCCCCTTAGACACTTCTCCACAGTGACCCTGACTCAAGTCCATAAGCTGCTTTAGAATAAATAAATAAGTTGGATCATTTATTCACTTATTCAGCACATCGGGGCACTGTGGGTCTGACCTATTGCAGGTCCCATGCTAGGTTAGAAGACCCAGTTGAGTCTACTCCAGTCTGCACCCTTGTGGAGCTCAAGTATTAAGGAGGCAGAATAGAAAACAATGGCAGCAGAGTGCTGTGGTTGCTGTGGCAGATAAAGGGAAGGACTAATGTCAGAAATACACCCATGTGGTAGGAATGTGCAAGGCACTGGGAATACAGTGGTCAGCTCACTTGACTCGGAGTTTACAAACTAATGATGAGGGCAGATAGTGAGCAGATTGTTACAAATGAGATTAATGCATTGGGGGAGTCCTGAGAAGTGATCAGGAGAATATGATGGGAGCACGTACAAGGAGGCCTCCCAGATAGACTCTGGGGTCAGAGGACTCTAGGACACATGGTATTGTGTTGAGATCTCAGTTGTGAAGAAGGAAGGTGAGAGGACGGAGGAATGGGGCATGTTTTCTGGGCTCAAAGAACAGCAGATACAGTTACCAAGCACAGCATGCAGTTGTACCCAGCCTAGCTTGTGGGAAGATCTGGATGAAGGCCGCTGTCGTTGACGTGTGGGAAATAAGGAAAGGCCCAGCTGTGGTACTCAGCAGGCTGAGCCACTTGGGTTTGATTCCAAGCCAACCTTCAAAGCCAGGTGAGGTGGTGTGCACCTGTAGTCCCAGTTACCCAGGAGGCAGAACCACGAGGATCATGAGATAATGAGGTCCCATCTGAAAAATACATACATAAAGACAGGAATAGTTCAAAATACAGTCGGTGAACTAAGCAGGGACCCGAATTTGGGGGGCCTTGTAGGATATGTTAAGGAGGTTCATTTTAGTTGGTGAAAAGTGGGGAATAGGAAGGGGAGGAGTGCTTATAAAAACAAACTCATAGCAGAAGGCATATTTGATCTGAATCTTGAAATCTTGGTCAATGAGATGAAGCTAACCAGAGAAAAGGAAATAGCAAGGGCGAATGGAGAAGACTGACCCACAGGGCTGACATTTAAAGTGGTGGGCGTGAGTGGACAGAAGTAAGGTAGGAGAACAGGAGGGAGGGTGGCTGTGGCAGGCTGGGCAGAGACAATGACATTTTAGGTCAGGTTGTGTATGACGAGAAGGCATTTGGAGTGGATCCCTCTGGAGTCAGTGAGGCGTCGATTAGAGGGTGAAGGTGGAGGCGTCCGTACTGTGACTTCTGCATGCCTTGAGATGCTGCAAGGGATGGATGTGCACCCAGCCCACCCCACCCCACACCACTCCACCCAACCTGAAAGACAGCAGCCTCTCCAGTTCCTGGTGATCCATCTGAAATGCAAAATGGATGGTTCTTGTTATGATTATAGGTTTGCTGTGACTCCCTGAGGATTTTTCAAATTGCTATTTCTCAGAGAGATCTGCAAGGAAACATTGTGAGATGCAAACACCCCCAGGGTATGCAAGATCATACATTGCTAAATGAGGGGAAACTAGAAGAGATCTATTTATGCTTGGTTTTAAACTACAAAGTTTTAAAAAAGCAACCTTTCATGATATTAATAGATGGTTTGTCAGTAGCCTATGTATATAATTTACACAGAAATATACCTATTTTAGAGTTACAGGCTCTAAACTATGTTACTGATAGAAATATGTGGTTAAAACAAAAGCCCTGGAGACCCAGGTTCTGTGGCTTTAGGAAGACCTGGGTTTAAATCTTGACTCTAGAACTTACCTCGATGTGCCAACCCAGGCAGCAACACTTCTCTGGATTTCTATTTCTGGATCTTAAATATGTGGACAACCACCACGTGAGTTTGCCATAAACAGTAAACTGAAATATACTGAGTGCATCATAGTTTTGCCTCCTCATAGGACTTTCTAAATATCAATTCAAAGTGTCGCCATCCATGGTTAGCACTCAGAAATGTTTGCGAGACCATCTGCTGTCTATGACCACTCATTGGACACCTGGAAAGATGGCACCTGGGACTGTAAATGACATCTGTAATCACAGGGGGAAGGTGAGAAATGGATTCCACACCCGAAGCCCAGCCTTACCTCCACCAGTTAATGCTGATTTTTTTCAGGAGGTGGGTTTCCAGGCAACTGTAGGTTCCTGAATAATCCCCAGATCAGTCTCTTTTGGAATTCAAATCAGTGGCATATTGAAAATTCAATTCTCAGGCACTTGGAGAGTTGGGATTAAGATCCCTAACAAAGCATTCCTTATTAGTTGCTATTAATTACTGTCTGTTTATGGGACCAGGTGAAACAGGTGTATCAGATCAGAAATCCTCAACCCATGTAGGGTAGGCTCTACTCTGATCTGAGCAGGAGAGCATTAAAGGATAGCACACCCTACCCTACCACCCTCTCTATGGCCTGAGTCTCCTGGGCACTACCCATAGCCAGCCACAGATGATACCTAATGGTACTTCTTGAATTTAAGGAGCTATCTTTGAAATACTAATAAAGAAATCCTTAGACTTCTAAGAAAGTGGTATTGAAGTCTAAGAGAGTATCTTTGAGGCATCTATTAATACTAATAGATGCTTTCTTTCATAACTGGTAATAGGTTTTTGAAATATTATCATTAGTTTGGAAACCCCAAATCAAAACTTTGGAGATTTTTTTATTCTGAGGACCCCAGAATGATGAGAGCTCTCACAAGGGACTTTTTACATAAGCAAGTTGCTGTTCAACTCTGTACTAGTCTCCGGTGACCTTGGAGGATTACTTACACCCGAATCCACCCATTCTCCTTGATGTCTTTCACTGGTGTGGAATCTCTATGGCTGAGATTCAGGAATCTGATGTTGCTGCTGTTATTGTTTTGTTAGTGATTCCCCATTATACTGGCATTGGAAAATTACAGAAAAATCCATTGATTTGTCCACTATAAAGTAAGCACATGAGTACAGGGACCACTGATTCACTGACGGGCTTGTTCACTGCTGTATTCTTAACCTCAGAACATAGAATAGGCACTCAGTAAAAATCGAGGAAGAGAATGAACCAAGAAATGAATCAGTGAATAAGAGCCTTATACTTCCCCAGGTGTTGCTGTAATACTGTTTGTCATTGAGTTGTCAAAGCAAACGTAGCTCATTGACAGCTGCCTTGGCCTAAAGAACAAACTTCAGAAACTCAAGTTCAGCTTCCAAGGCCCTGAGTGAATGAGTCCCTCCAGTTTTTTTTGTTTGTTTGTTTTGTTTTGTTTGTTTGTTTGTTTTTTGTTTTTTGGGGTTTTTTTAGAGTTTTTTTTCTATAGGGCGCGTGCGCTCACCAGGCAGACAGAGAGAGACAGAGAGACAGAAAACGAGAAGTCACCCCCAGGGGGGATGGCCACGCCGCAATCTCTTCTCCTCCAGTCTCCCCTCGGAATCTTGGGCATGCACACACATGCGCCCAGCGAGTCCCTCCAGTTTGACAGCCTCAATCTACCATGTGTTCTAGCACCATATTTGGCATGCACATAGATTGGATCTGTCTCACCCTGGACTAGTCTAGTCAGAATCTGTGGGGCGATAGTTTTAAAAGCTCCCAAGGTGGAGCCAGCAGGTGATGTGGTGGTTAAAGCTCTGGACTCCCACATGGCCAACTGTGGTTCGAGTCCTGCAACTAGCAGCTTGCTTTCTCACTTTCCCTGTCTCTCTCTCCCTCTCTGGTGAGCACACATGCCCTATAGCAAATTTTAAAATAATTATAATACATAAATTTAAATAATTCTTAAAAATAAAAAAGTTCCCAAGATTATTCTAACATGCAGTCAGAACTGACACTAAGCCTAACCCAACCATTCAGTCTTCTCCAAATATGTTCCTCTGGAGAGCTTCTTCCTCCTTTTTTACCTTGATTTCTCCTAAGGCCTTACTCAAATGTCATTTCTCCTTTGTGGCCATTTCAAATCCTCTTTCCACAGATAGAAATAGTTTCCTTTTCCCTTAGCTCAGTAAAACTCTCACAACTCTGGTCATATTGTGTTAAGCTAGGTGTTTACCTATGTCTCTCCCCTTCTGAAATGTGACTTCCTTCAGACAAGAGGGGATACAGCTTTCCTCGCCTACCAATGGCCGGAAGTAAGACAGCACAATACCCACGTAACACTGAGAGGCAGGCTAGTATGCACATGGCGAGAATATAGGCAGGGTAGCCACACGACTTACTATCCCATGGGGTACTTTCGAGAGTAACGAGGGTACTAGTAACAATGTCCAAATAACAGGTATAAACTGGAGCTGACCCAGACGGACTGGAAAGGTGATCATTCAGGTAATAGCGGCCAGTACCGATGGAGCTCTCAACTCTTGTTGGTCACCCTCCCATGTGCTGTCTGTCACAGGCGCCCCGTGTAGGAGCAGCTATTAACTACACATAACAGATGAGGGCAGGGAGGCTGACCTGTAGAGGAACCTAGCCACAGCAACACAACGAAGAGAGTGGGTGAAGAGCCAGGACTTGAAGCCAAGTCCTCTGAATCTATAGCTTATGTTCTAGACCATTACGCCTTATTACCTCCAAGTGGAAGAACTCAGGTCTTGGAGTAGGACAGGGTGAGATTCTGTTACCTTCCCAACTTCCGATAACTTTAATGACCTGTGTGGCTTTAGTTTCTTCATTCACAGAAGAGTAATGCTTATTTCCAGTAGTCTTAGGGGATTCAATGAGATAAGATTTGAAAAGATTGGGCATGGACCAGGAGATGGTGTGGTGGTTAAGGCTGTGGATTTCCACATGGTTGACTGCAGTTCGAGTCCCAGACCTGGTGGCTTAAAAAAATCACAACAAGTTATATATATTGTACTTTGTGTGGGACTGTAAGATGGTGAAGCCACTTTGGAAAAATGGTTTGGCAAGTCCTCAGAAAATTTAGATATATATAGATATATATAATTTAGAGAGATTTTTTGCTCTAGGGCACATGTGTTCACTGGAGAAACAGAGAGAGAAAGCAAGAAATCACCACCCAGGGGGGAATGGCCTCACTGCAATCCCTTTTCCTTCATTCTCCTCTCAGAATTTTGGGCATGCACACACATGTGCCCAGCATGAGTTTCAAGCCATTGGGTCTGGGACTCGAACCATGATTGGCCATATGGGAGTCCAGCAACATAATTATTACACCATCTGCTGGTCCCATCTGCTTGTCCTGATAAAGAAAGAAATGTATTAAAAAAGAGAGTGCAAAGATTGGGCATGTGTGTTTGTGGATTACTTGTCTTACGAGTAAGATTATTTGACTGTTTACATTGTGTAAAACATTGACTCAGACGGTTGTGACACAGAAGTCGAAGTGTGAAGTGTTATAGCAGAGTACAGAGCAAGGCCACAGGAGGCCTCAGAGCCTAATGGTTAGAATCATGAAATTTTGCACAAGACCTGGATTTAAACAGAGGCTCTGGGATTTAGGTAGACATTTCTTCAGAGAAGATAGGCAAATGAATGGACAATGAGCGCCTGCAAAGATGCTCAACATTGTTGCTCCTTAAGGAAATGCAAATTGAAACTGCACTGAGATACCACTTACCACTCACCAGGATGGCTAAAGTAGAAACCATAAGTAATGAAAGATGTGGGGAAGAAATCTGCTACAGAAACTGGAACCCTTGTACTTATTTGTACTTATTTTTGGGAGTGTAAGATGGTGCAGCCACTTTGGAAAAATGGTTTGGCAGTTCCTCAGAAAATTATTTATTTATTGGAGAGGTTTCTGCTATAGGGTGTGTGCACTTGCCAAACAGACAGAAAGAGACAGAGAGACAAAAAGCGAGAAGTCACTCCCCAGGGGGTATGGCCATGCCACAATCCCTTCTCCTCCATTCTCCTCTCGGGATCTTGGGCACACACGTACATGCGCCCGGCGTGAGTTTTAAGCCACCAGATTCAGGATGCAAACCAAGGTCAGATACATGGGAGTCCAGTGACATAGCCATTACACTAACTGCTGGTCCCTCCTCAGAAAATTTAAATACAATGTTAACATATGACCCAGCAAGTATTCTTCCATAATGCAGAGATTTGAAAACATCCATCCACACAATAGCTTGTACACAAATGTTCATAATAGCATTATTCATAATAGCCAAAAACTAGAAATAGTCTAAATATCTAGCACCTGATGTGTAACCATACAGTGGAATAATATTCAGCAAAACGAAAAAGCACCTAATTACAGATAGGTGCTATAACATGGGTGAAACTTGAAAACATCTTGCTAAGTAGAAGAATCAAGGCACAAAATACCATATTATAAGATTCTGTTTACATAAAATCTCTAGAATAGGAGAGCCTAGAGAGACAGGAAGACATCAGTGGTTGCTTAGCCCTGGAGGGAATTGGGGGTGGGGCGTGACTGCTAATGGGTTCAAGGTTTCCTTCCTGAGAAGATGAAAATGACCTGAAATTGGATAGTGGTGATGATTGTCTAACTGGAGATATACTAAAACTACTCACTCGTGTACTTTAAAAGGGTACGTTTAATAGTATATGAACTATATCTCAACAAAATTGCTATCGAGAATGTCAGATCTGCTATTGACTTTGGGTACTGGTGTCTTCTATAAAATCGTGCTTTTTGTAAAACCTAACTCAAAGAGCAGGTATGAGAAATGAGAAATGAGAAATCATATGTGAAACTCTGGAAGAGTAGCTGGCATAGTAAATACCCAATGATGTAAAATGAGCATCTTGATGATTTTCTCTAACTAAACACAGGGCCTTCCTCTTGTCCATTTGATAAAATAAAGTCAGTGTTGCTTTCAGCAAAATAGCCTAGGATTCTCAGTGACCTATAATGCAAGAAGACTGACCCTATCCCTAACACCCTCAGACTGTATGTACCTCTGATGGAATTACAGCCTCATGGCTCTGATTTCTGTTATTTATTTCTTAACTAATATAACTGAGACCTTGCTCAAGATGTGCTCATGAAAAATCACCCTTTTAATGGTGGAGCATTTAATGAGAAACTGGATTATCTACTGCATAAGTGCCCTTCATACAAATGAGCTTGGCCCTGGGTCCTAATCTAAATTGGGCTCCCCACTTTTCTCTAAATGGCCTAATATTTTCTTATTAATCTCTGCCCTTGTTCACCTGATCTGGCTCTGCCTCCTCCTATGAATCTTCCCCTCTGCAGAGTTCTGTGCCCTGATAAATGTTTCTTAAGACCGTCTTTATATCTGACTCATGGACTTTTTTGGACATGACTGGTGGCTGGAAGCTGTTCCGTTTTTAAGCTGTCTCTCCACCTCCACCCACAAATGGTGTTTTACCATATTGAGATTTGTGCCAGGTAAGTTTTAGTTTGTGGTAAACACTGGGCTTTGTTGGGAAGTCAGATGGATGAGGAACAATTAATTGTAGTGGTTAAGAGAACAGGCTTGAAAACACAAAACACAAGCAAACCACAAGCATAAACTTAGGGTCCAGAAAAATTGGGGTCCTGGTTCCACTCTGCGAGCTTGGACAAGTTATGCAACCTCTTACCCCTTTAATTTAGGTCCTTATTTATAAGCCTGAGTAATAGTACCCCCATTTAGGATTATCTAGGGGACTAAACAAGCTGATGCTTATAATGTACTTTGTAATGTACTTTGTGATCAATGCTAATTTGGGGGTTTTTGGGTTTTTTTTTTTTTTTGGTTTAAGAGAGATTTTTGCTATAGGGTATTTGTGCTCACTTGAGAGACAAAGAGACAGAAAGCGAGAAATTACACACACACACACACACACACACACACACAGACCAGGGTAGGGGTTGTGGTCTCACCACAGTCCCTTCTCTTTCATTCTCCTCTCAGGATTTTAGTTACAGACCCGCATGTGCTCAGCATGAGTTTCAAGCCACCAGATCTGAAACTAGAATCACAGTTGGCCATGTAGGAGTCCAGCGCCTCAACCACATTGTTAGCGATAGAAACAGCACCACTCCAAGTGGTCAAGAGGCAGAGGTGGTATCTGCAATAGGCAGACGGTCAGATCTGGCCATGGGAAATCTCTAGCAAGCATTACATAATCAGGCAGGGAGAGGTGACCTACAGAGCCCCAGGCCCTGTCATTTAGCACCATGTGGATAAAAGTTCAGTTATGGTGAATGTTCTCTTTGATCTGCATTCTCCTCTCTGACATCTGTCCTCGTAGAACCCCTAGGTTTCATTTTCACATTGATTATAGTTCGGAATGCATACTTCATGTGCTATATTTGCGTTGTAAATTACTAGGCAAAGGTTTTGATAGAAGGGACCTCCAAAAAGTTCATGGAACATACCATGCATGGATTTCTTTTCTTTTTTTTCTTTTTCTTTTTCTCTTTCTTTTTTTTTCCCCCCACAATAGACTTTATATTTTAATTTCATTTTTCCACAAATTTTCCCCAAGGCAAAGTGGAAGAGTACTACCTGGGATCAGGGCTCACCTAGACCTGGCTCTGCAGACATCCTTCTGCACCTCCCTTCCAGCCTGGATTGTAACTTGCACATGCTGCTTTTATGAGGCGGAAAGAGTGGTGACAGCTGCCATTTACAGAGAAATCACTTTGTGATTACCCGCTTCATGCATACTATCCCACTGAAGTTAATATTCATACTAACTCTGAAAGGTAGACAATTCACTTGACTTACAAGGCAGTGATTTGAAAAGAGAACGTCTGACTCTAAAGGCTGAGCTTTCTTACACACGTCGTGTAAGGTGCAATACATTTCTATTTGCAGTCACCAAGATCTTGAGCTTCAGGGGCACAGACTATGCCTTCTTCATCTGTTGCCAGTGAGTGAGAGCGTCTGGCATGGAGGAGATGCACAGGAAGGGATGAATGAACGTATGAGTGAAATGAATGTCGTGTTTTGTAAGTACAGAAGCACTAGGCAGTTGTTAGTTATTGCTACTGTACTTCTATTTTAAGCATGTCCTCAGGTAATTCTCAACCCTACATTATAGAATGACCTTCCTTGGCATATCATAGAGATAGGGAGAAAGGGACTGAACAATCTCATGTCCTAGGCTTGAAGTTTCGGACCATGAGGGAGCCACAGTGGAGAAGTAGTCAGGAGTTGTAGTCGATGTTTCAGAAGATGGCTCTGTGACGCCTAGGGTGTTCCAGGTGCCATGAACTACGTGTGTGCATTTTTCGGAACTCTGCTGAGGTTAAGTGTGATAAGATTACATAAGGGTTTGTACTTACCTCTCATGTACTTACCTTCTTTCTGACTCTGTGAAGTAGAACAAACACCTGAATTCTGGGACCTTTATATTCATCAGCTGGAAAATGGAAATGGTTTTGCTGTCGTAAACAGTGGGGCTAAAATGTATAAAACAGCTTGCACAAAGGACTCGCTCATTTTGTTTTTGTTTTCACATGAATATGTTTAAACTCTTCGTTGACAGAACTTAGCAAAATAATCTGTTATATTAATAATTACCAAGCGATCCTATTGCTAAGTTGAGGCACACAATACCAGGAAGCATTGGATCCCATATTTCCCT
>NW_006159640.1:473521-476559 GCF_000334495.1 Tupaia belangeri chinensis
TAGTATCATAATATATTTTTTAAAATAATAATTATTCCTGGGTCAGTACTTGATACCAGACAATTCTTCTGGTGTCTCACTGTAAAATAGCTCATGGAATTGGGTGTCAGAAGTGCTGGATCTTGGCCTGAGTATTATTAAAAGTTGGAAATGTCAGGGACTCAGTGTAATAGTATTCTAACAAGAATTTCAGACATGAACTCTTAGCAGATGATTATCATTTGTTGAATACCTGCTGTGTATCAAACACTGAATGGATGCTTTACACAGGTTATTTGATTTATCTTACTGCCCCATTGGGGTGAATTTGCATCTAGGAATATTACTATTCTTTTTTCCTGCACCCTGTGTTTTTGCTTTCCTGGAATGTAGGTGAAAGCAGAAATCGAATTTTTTTAATTTTTTTATATTTTAAATAAAATCAATCCTTTAAGTACTAAGAGTACAATGTTCAAAAAAAAAGGTATTTTTCCTAGTTTTTGCTATTAATATTCAGAAGTGTTTTAATTGTGCAGGAAAAAAAAATTTCTTCTTCACATTTAATTGTTGTACATATCCATGCTATACAAAAAAAAATTTCTTCTTCACATTTAATTGTTTGACATATCCATGCAATACAATATAGGTCTTTAAACACGTGTTACATTACATCAAATCAAGATATTATCATCATTTCCATTGGAGAACTTTACATTGTTACATCTGTGAAGTACTTTCTCCATAACTCCCACCCACCCACTGTTACTATCCACTCCCCTCCCCTATAATGTCTTGTTTTTCCTACCAGTATATCTTCGGGTCTCTCAATTTCTATCGTAGTGTGAGGACACTTGGTATATTTTGAGCAGGGACATACAGTGTTTGTCTTTCATAGCCTAGGTTACTTCAACATTAAATCTTCTATTTCATCTAGTTTGTATCAAATCATAGGATCTCATTATTTCTTAAGGCTGAGCAATATTCCATAGTGCACATGTGCCACATTGTTAAAATCCAGGTGTCCATTCTTGGGCACTTGGGTTGATTGCATGTCTTAGCTATTGTGAATAATGCCGCAATGAACATGGATGTGCAAATGTCTTTACAACTGAATATTTTTCTGTCCTTTGGGTAAATATCAAGGAAAGGGATTGCTGGGTCAAATAAAAGTTCTATTTGTCGGTTTTTCAGGAGCCTCCATTTTTCCCCTCCATAGTAGCTGTACCAATGTACATTCCAACCAGCAGCATAGGAGGGTTTGCTTTTCTCCACAGCATCACTAGCATTTGTCATTTTTTATTTTCTTCATCAAGCCATTCTTACTAGGGTTAAGTGCTATGTCATGTGGTTTTGATTTGCATTTCTCTTATGGTAAGATATTTTAAAGATTTTTTTTTCATATGCTTTTGGGGAGACAGCAAATCTTGGAGCTTTAGATACTTAAAGATGATGGGGCTTGAACAACTATATCTCTAGATATGCTTTTCTCTGTTGTAGGTCAGGATCGCAGTGAAGCCACTTTGATAAAGAGGTTTAAAGGTGAAGGGGTCCGCTACAAAGCCAAACTGATCGGGATTGATGAAGTGTCTGCAGCTCGGGGAGACAAGTTATGTCAAGATTCCATGATGAAACTCAAGGTGCTGTGCAAACATTTTCTTTTAAATATTTTGGGTTTAATCTGATTGAGGGATAGAAATGATTGTTATCATTATGGCAAATAAATTTGTTTATTGATAAGTTACTTGGTTTACTGATAAATCATCATATTTATTAATTAGTAAGAGATTCAACTATTCAGTATTTATTTATTTATTAGGTTTTTTGCCATAGGACATGTGTCTTTCCTGGAAAGAGAATTTATTTACTTATTAGATTTTTGCCATAGGGCATGTGTCCTCCCTGGAAAGAGAGAAAGAGAAGGAAAGTGAGAATCACCCCCCAAGGGGGTGATGTCCACACTGCAATTCCTCCTCCAGTCTCCTTTCAGGATTTCAGGTACCCATGCACACACACACTCAGCATGATTTTCTAGTCACTGGGTCTGGGGCAGGACCTGCAATAGGCCATGTGGGAGTCCAGCATCTTAACCACTACTTCACCTGCTCGTCCCAGGAAATATTTAATAACCACCCACTGTGTGGAGGTATTTTATTAGACCCAGTCTCATTATTTGTAAGTGTTTTTGTTTGTTTTTAGTTTGCTGTAGGGCACTTGACAGAGAGAGAGAGATACAGAAAGAGAAAGTATGTGCCAGAATAATTTTGAAGCTACTGGGTCTGAGGCTTGTTCCATGAAGTCAGTCATGTGTCATCCAGCCATCTTAAACTCCATGTCACCTGCTGGTCTGAGAGTATATCACGTTTTATGCAATTTATTGTCATTGTATAATACTTGCAAAAATAAAAGTACAAAATTATCAAATCCTCTAGCACATCACAATTTATTCATTTTCACCCCTTTGGTATTTTTTAATATATTTTACATATTTTGCCATATGATAAACATGTTAAGGTAAAAGGTGATTTCATTCATTTTTATAATTTCTTATAAATGTACCTCAAAAACCTTATCATACAGGGAAAATAATATTTTAAAACTAATAGGTAATGAGGTACTGACCATTCTAGTTTCTAATTTTAAATGCTATAAAGAAGCCTTTTCACTGAGAAATCTAAAAAAATAAATAAATTAGAAAATTTTACATATAAAAAATAAGCAAATTCTTTTATAAAATGACCTTAAAAATATACAGTGAACACTATTTGTTCCCAGATTCTGATCTCTATAGGTACTGGGGTTGTTTTGTTTTGTTTTGTTTCACTTTGTTTTTAGTGTGATATAAAATATGAGAAAAGTCACATGGGAAGTCTCTGGGTCCCTGGGTCTACTGTGATAAGCTTGCTGTGGCCAGGGGTGTGCCAAGATTTGAGCTGGGCTGGGGGAAGGATAGTGGCATGAAGAATCTATTGAGGTTGTCTGTCCATCGGTCTATCTCCCTCTCTCTCTCTCTTTTTTTTTTTTTTTTTTTTTAAAATTTTTTTTCCTTAGGGCCTTTGGCC